>NW_010179191.1:0-14252 GCF_000695765.1 Mesitornis unicolor
TACTCTGATGTTGGTAAAATATTAAAATTGTGGGTTTTTTTCATTCCTT
The DNA here is from genome assembly GCF_000695765.1 of Mesitornis unicolor. Taxonomy (NCBI): domain Eukaryota; kingdom Metazoa; phylum Chordata; class Aves; order Mesitornithiformes; family Mesitornithidae; genus Mesitornis; species Mesitornis unicolor. The sequence continues at coordinate 50 of NW_010179191.1, forward strand.
ATAATGAGTCTGTCTTTTGTCTGTGACCAGTTTAAGTGGTGAGAAGCCCTCCCAGTTCTTATTTTGACTAGCCCTTTTTCTGGGGCATCGTGGTGCTCAGTTATGCACTGAACCACGACATAAGGGTATTTTCCAACCTAAATGAGTCAATCATATGATAAATCATTATCATATTTCTTTGACAGCAGCAGGCATGCCATGCACAGCAATAGCAGTATTTGCAATGAACAGGGGTAGACTCTATAAACTCCCCTACACTAAGAGTGCTGACTCTTACACTACCCTTCCAAAGACGCATCCATTGTGGGAATACTTTCCTTTTTAATTAAAAGGGAATTTAAAAATTTCCAGAGCTGTACTCTGTCTCTCATCAGTGTATTTCATTTCAGGAGAATACCACTTTGTGCAAAGCATATCCCTAAGCAGCTCTCTCATGCCCATTGGGCCAACCAGCCAGGAAGGAGTAAGTCTTGGAAATAACCAGTCAAGGTACAGCGTAATTCTGCCTTCTATGCAATAAGTGGGAGATATACATCTGTTGTAATGTTCTGAGTACTGGCAACTTAAAGAGATTTATGAAGACACAAGGCTGGAACAACATTCTTTATGGCTTTCAAAAATTGTAAACAGAATATCTGATTTTTAAAAAGTAAAATTATAGATTGGCTAGTTTAACTTCCATTTCCAGAAAAGTACTGGGACAAATAATCAAGCCAACAAACAAATACTGAAGCAAATCAAGGAAAAGAAATAAAAACCAGCCAGTGTCAATGTGTCAAATCTAATCCTTCTGTGGCACTTGTGGATAGGGCAGAAGCAGTACATCTTCTGTTTAACAAGGCTGTTGACACTGTCTGACATGACATTCTCAAAAGTTTATTGGGAAAACATGGTCTATATGAAACTGTTCAAGGTGGTGGAAAATGCTTAGAAAGGCACACTCAGAAAGTAGCTCTCAGTGGGTCACTAAATGGCATGGAGTCCTCTGGTGTTCCATGCGTCCTTCTACAAAGTGGAGTAGAAAATTATTTTATTTAAGAAGAGGCAAAGTTGTAAGGGGCATATGTGTGCAACAGAGCGGGATTACAGCTAGAAATAATTTTATAAAGAACTTAGGATTTGAGGACATTTACAGGAACAAATCCAGTGAGAAGTAGTCAGGAATGGCCTATATCACATATAAATGCACAGAGCAAAATATTCTGCAGCTGTGCTGTGGAAACAAATCTGGATCATAAGCCAGGTCAAGACCATCAATGATGCTATGCAAGTGTGAAAAGGGTGAGCACTGGGCTGGTACAGTGCAGACTGCAAAACAAATTGCTTAAACCTCCTGCTTGGCTCAGCATGGGCATGCTCTCATCTTGAGCACTGTGTTCTTTTGTGCATCATATGAAGAAAGATGAGAGATGATGGAAGAGAGCCCATAGGACAGAAAGAAAGACTAGAATTCTAGAAAATAAGACCTTCAAGGAAAGACCCAAAGACTGAGGGTCAGTCTGGAGAAAAAATGGGCTGACGGGAATCCTAATAAGTTTTTAAATATAGAGAAGGCAGCCAGGGAAAGAATTTTAATTCTCTGTATCCCTCTTGGTTAAGACTAGGAGTTATGGACTGAAGATGTCTTGGGCAAGACTTGGACTCTCCATCAAAGAAAGTTTTTAAGAGCAGAGTGGACAAACTTCTCTCAGGAATGAATGAGGGAGAGCTGATCTTGGATTTGGGTGGGAGATGTTTCCTCCAGATGTACCTAGCATGCCCATATGGTTGCGTGGATTTAGAGAGGGTGCATAATGCTTAGTTCCAGGCTCATGACAACACTGTGGTAGTTTATACCATTTGCTCCCAGATGCATATTCTTAGCTTTAACAGCTGAACACTGACTCTTGTCTTAGAGGACCCTTTTCCCTCAGTTCACCTGTGCTTCTGCATAAGCCATTCCTCACCCTGCAGAGATTCTTAAAGACAAGCAACTGGGAGTCCCTGGCAGAGCCAACCAAGAGGCACCTTGGGGGCTCAGACATTATAAGAACCCTATTTCTAACCTCTAAGCACAGACAATCATAAAAGCCTTTGTAAGCAACAAAAAATGAGAGCTATCTCTGTTTTTCTGAAGAGTGCAGAGGCAACTGCAGCAGTGGTATGGCCACGGAAGGAATGCTGCCTGTTTCTCTGGTTATTGAATCAGAGCTGTGATTTACACCCCTCAGTAGGCTGCAGCGGAAGCAGCAGATCACCTCTTTTACACAGGTTCAAAAAGCAATTAGACAAATCTGTGGAAGAAATATCCACTGAGGCCATTAAATCTAAAGCCTCTCCTGGTTAAGGAAAGCCCTGCATCACTAACTGATAGATGGGAGAATTGCTACTGTCTGATTGCTGTGTTTTTCCACAGTTCTTCCGGCTACTGGTGCTGTAAATGGAAAAATGAGCTGGAGTAATTTCTGCCAGGACCTAGCCAAGACCATTCCCATGTTCTTGGAATACATTCTTCACTGCATTCATCTGGGATGGCCACTGACTCAGCGGTTCATTAACAAACAATTGGAGTCTGGAAACGAGACAGAATCCTGTATCTCAGAGTCAGCCCACATCCCACACTTGCTGCTTTTAGGAAAAGCCAGGAGCCCCATCCTGCTCTGACTCTTCCATAGGTAAGCCATGTGTTTCTGCTGTGAAGGGTCAGGACAGGATTTAGCTCCAAGTGGTTCTTTGCTAAACAGATTCTCCCCCATGCTGGACAAACAGCAGTAAAACAAACTGACAAAGCAAATGCCATCCCATGAGCAGATGCATGCTTTTATTTAACTAGCACTACGGTTTTCAGAGGCAAATAGCTTATTGAGTTGGATAAAAGTCATGGCAATGAATGTTCTTTTCTAACTTCATCTTTCAAAAATATCTTTGAATAATAGGATTGCATTTTCCCTAAAATATTCTTTATTGGTTTACAGCAGTATCACATTAAAGCAAAGCATTAGAGTTCCTTCATTAATGAAATAAGGCACACAAATCTAATTATATTAGTGATTTTCACAGAGTAACTCAGTAAGCTATTTTTAATGTTCTCATGGAAGCATGCCAGAAGGAGAATATTTTTATGCTCTGTATCAGAGAAATACACTTTCAGACAGTTTTGACTGACTTTAAAATGTGCTTGAATGTCCAAGCATGTTTTCTATCCCTACAAAGTGACCAAGGAGAGAGGAGTTTTATTAGCACAGAGTAAAACCTTAACAGAATGAAATCCCAGTTGCCACAATGTCAACAGTATTTCCCACACACAGTATCAGAGGAAGCTGTAAATAAAGGATAGTCATTCCTCCCTCTTTGAAGGCAGTGGAACAAATCACTGCTGTGGCACTTTTATATTGGGAATGTTGCATTTCATCCAGCGAGAGGTAACCAAGGGAAAACCTCTGCCTTTTTTCTGCAGCTACCTTGGAGATGAGAATCCTGTCTCTTTAGCCAGTTTCCAGATTGCACTCACTACATCTCTTCTAGTGCAATTCTCACCTTTGCTTCTTCTCTCTCCAATGTCTCTCTACTCTTTCTATGTATTTCTTTGGTATTGCATCTCAGGAAGAGGGAACACCAAAACATTGCTGTCCTGGGTGACAAACAGCACAAGCAAAGCAACACCCTTGAGCAGCCTGTGCACCTGTGTCTGGACCAAAGTGCAGGCATGATCTCAGGTTCTGCTGTGCTGTGACTGTTCCTCTTCATATGATAGCTATTCCAGACAGTCCCACATTGCAAAGAGCTATTTCAGGCCTAATGAGGGGCTCTTATCAACTTTCAGGCTCATTTTCAGTGCAGCAAATCTCTACTGAGTGAACAGGATCACACCACACACACATGTCAGGGGTTGTCTGAGGCTTTTAAAGCAGATTGACATTTAAACCTACATTTCAAATCCTAGTTCAATGCTAATAAAGGCAGCCTCCTTCAGGGGACCTTTAGGTGTACAGCAAAGCTGCTGGTCATTTCCGTTGAGAGTTCGAGGCTGCACAGAGCTAGGGACTGAAGGTCTAAAACTATCAGGTACGTATCTAGATGACAGCAGTCCATGTCTGGATGCGCAACACATTGCAGATGGGGAGAGCCTGTGTCATCCCCTCTGTGAGACTCAAGATCTGGCAAAATCTCCGACCTCCTCAGAATTGCTGCTCCCTTTTGATCCCCATCCCTGCTGGAAAGTGTCTGTGTCTTCCTGCCTTTCTTGGTGTCTGTGCAGAGCTCACCAGGGTGGCAGAGCACTTTCACAGTGATGTCCATCCATTACCCCCATACAATACATGTCAGGGTCTGTAGGAAACTGAGGTGAATTGCACGGCTCTCTCAAATCGTGCCCACAGATGTTTATGCCCAACAGATTTTGGAGTGTAAGAATTAAAATATGCTGACAAGGCTTCAAGTAGTCAGCCTGCGTTTGCAAATTCTGGAAGCCAACTTAATGCCTGTTCTTGGAAGTTCTTCTTGTGACTATGCCAGAACAGCAGACAGGAGATGTTTTCAGGGCTGGACCTTGAATCTAGAAACCTCCAGTTGTCTTCAGATTGACATACCCTTGTACTGGCCTGGTGTCATACCCATCACAGTCATTTTAGTTGAGCTTGACCACCACATCTTGGGATGATGCAGAAACCTTCTGGGCTGTACCTGCTTGCGGGAACTTCTCAGCAGGACTGAAGGCACTCCTAATCCTAAAGGAGTGTCTTGGCAGCACTCTCCTCTGCTTCCAAATCAGTCTCAATTGCAAACAGATGATCATAATTTTGAAACCCCAAGAACCACAGGATGAGACTGCAGCTTGCTTGAAAGCACCTTCAGGAATCTATGGCAAGATCTCCAATGTGACAATGATGTTTATGGACTACATGCATCCATCAGGAAGGGATCTGTCATGTTTATGTTAATGTTACAATTCCTTTTGTTTTATTGACATCTTTGCTAGTGACCATGTCCCTTCCGAGCACTACTCTGGTGGTTTGCAAATGCAATCCTAAGCACAGAACTTGCAGCACTCTTGCTGGCTTCACATTAGTCTCTCCTGTAACCAATTTGGACTGTAACAAACCCACAACCACCTTGGTCTCCATGTCTGTCATTATGCAGCAAACCATGGCTGCTCATCGCTGTGGGTGACAGCAGCTCTGGTGTTCCAGTGCTCCTGCTGTTCTGGCAGTGCTCCTCCACTTGTGAGCAGCCTGGAGCCTGTCCCAGGCTTGGTCTGTGGTCCTCCAGGACTTCTTGCTCCTAGTCCCCTCGCAAACATGGAGGCTCACTTCTTGGTGTTCATGGCATGCTAAAACTTCGGCCAGCCTCCTGATGCCATCTCATAATTAGCAGTGCCTGTGTGTCCTGGTCCTTTTATTCTCCTCTTTAACTTTCCTGAGTATCTGAGAGCTATGCCTCAGTGCGAGCACTGCTGCTTAGCATTTACTTTCACATTTCCAAACAGTCTTTTGCATCCTGACCAGTTCTACCATCCTTGGCTAAACTACATACCACTGAGGACAATGCCTATTGTCCTGCGTGCTGCTGGCTGGCCAGAGGAGCACTTCACATCTGCTATGAGCATTGTAGGACTGTGGTTTTGGGAGAAGTACCCATAAAAGGAACAAATCGAAGTTCATTATCCCTGAGCTGATTAGTGTTTAATGTCCACTGCTAACAGCATTGTGTGCCATACCCCTAAAATCCCTCTGAAATTACAACTTCAGCCTCTGAAGCTCTATAGGTGCTGCTGAACTCCAGAAGGCTTAACAAATGCTTGGAAGTGTCATAAACAGCCCAGTAGCATCAGGAGACCCAGCTTGGAGACTGTTTCATGAGCCCTAGTAGAGAAGATATGAAAGCCAGCAGTGCCAGGAGATCCATGATCATACTACACATCCCTTGCAGGAGCCTTGCAAGGGCTGATGTTGTGCAAGCAGGGCACTGAGTGCTAAACAGTTACTTGGGTACTGATGTTGATTTTCTGCAAAATCTCCAGGTTCTTCATCTGATTTCTGATCCTTCATCTGTGACGTGTGTGACAGTACACTGGTTACCAAGACTTAAAAGAGAACTTGCTGCAGTGATTTACATCCCTTACTGCAAAAATCAAAAACATAATCCAGGGAAACAAAGTCACAGCAGCACAGCACAACTGGGCAAGAGGTTTCTAAGACCTCAACTACCAAAACGTTCTACTCCTGCAGGAGAACTCAGTGAGACAGAGTGGGAGGCTGCATCAGGAAGGAGGGTTTGTGAAGCAGAAACCTCAGAAATATAGGAAAGAAAGTACAGGTCCTACTACACTCCCGTAGATCCAGAAAAGCCCAGTGAAGTGGTACGCACATGGATCTCTTGTGTTCCCACTTCATAGCCTCCAGTGCTGCCTGCCCTGAGCAGAAGGATTTAGAGGGATGGGGGAACAAAGATAAAGCAGCAGAGATTTCCCTAATCTTCTGGGAGCTGTAGTGCAGAAGAAACAATGGGTGTGCAGACCCAGGGTTGCAGCAGTAGCAATGGGGAGGTTTTGCTGCTGCTCAGCAGCCTCAGAAGGCATAGCCCTCTCCCTGCTACGTTCTCTACATTCAAGCCAGAAATAGGCCTGATTTAGCCCTAAATACATATGCAAAAAAGACACAGCTGTGAATTTCCTCTCTTCTCCTTTTAAAATATATGAGCTGGTTTGCACAATCCCAGTATGAAGCAGCTTTTCCCATCCATGGAGCTGTTCTCCAAACACCACCCAAGTGAACTACTGGGAAGCAGCCACAGCACTAAACATCTGCACAAACATTTTTTGCCAGATGTTACCAGAAGATGATGCATCACTGAGTCTGGAGATGGATTCCTGGAAGTTCCACACCTTCAAGCCTGCCCAGAACCAGTCCTGAGAAAGCAGGATCTACAACAAACATGGAAACAGAGTGCAAGGGCTACGATCACAGCCTGTTCGTCCCCGAGGGAAATTTTGCTTGTCTCACAAACAGCTACTGGGCAGACAGAGCTATTGTGAAAGGAATGCCAAAGGAAGAGAGGATCCAACCCCAGCCAGTCCCACATAATCAGCTCCGAGCAGATCTCCCACAGAGATCTTCCTGGCTTCTGATTAGCCATGGGAGCAGGCTCTCTCTGGCACACTGGTCTCTCTGGTGCTCCCCAGCTCTCCATGAGGTCTGCGGCTCTGGCTGCACTGTCAGTACACAAGTCCTGCCCAAGCAGTGCCATGGATCATGCTTTCCAGGCACAGGTGCCTGCACTGTCTCCTCCCAGCCCCAGAGCAGACAGCATCCCCACCCTAACTGCTCAGACCTCTTCCCTGGGCTTTGCAAGTGAGTGAAAACCTGCAGTGGAAGTGCACGTAAGGCTCTGATAGATCCCATCTGCAGGAAGCTGGAGGCCAGCCTAAGTTTACCCTAGATACTGGCTCACCACTGAGAGTGGACCTGGCTCCTTGAGCAGCCTGGCATCCTGTGGTAGTGCTCTTCCAGCTGCCCAAGGAAGCCCAACAGTCAGGACCTGACCCTGATCCACATGGGGAACCACTGGTCTGAGTCCACCCAACCTTCCCACAGCAGAGTCTTGTTCCCAGGCATTTCACCCTGGGCTGCCTCCACTGATGACAATTTCCACGAAGTCAGTTAAAAAAAGAGCTTGCACTGCACCATGGAGAATGTCATGAGGATTATGTGGTGCTGTGTGGTTTCTGTGCCGTTCCTCTGTAAATTGTGCAGAGGTCAGACAGCTTTGGGTGAAGTGCCTGCGGGGTTCACACATGCACACGTGCACGTCCACACTCAAAAACTCTTGCGCACACAGGCACGCAGATACAACTTACGTACTTGCTTTCCTTGTTGCCTCTCAATTTAAAAAGTCTTTCAGAGTGAAAATATGTTTCCTCTTTATGAATGGACAAATCTAACACAGATGGTGCAGTAACTGGAAACATCTTTTATTCCAGTATGTTCACATATTCATTCTGTTCAAGGACAGAAGATGCCATTTATAATAATCTCTTCAATGTTCCTGATCTTGACAACTTGGTGATCTTCTACCAAAAGATGTAACAAATCACCACCTCTTCCCCTTTTACCAATGCTACAAAAGCACAGGTTTAAAGGGTATCAGCGTCAGCAGTGAGGCATCAGTTACAATGTGCTGATGTGGAGCAAGGCTGTCACTGCATTTGACTGTGCTGAACTCTGTAGCACTTTGCATCTCCTGTGACAGCTTCAGTGACTCTTTTGGGCTTGTTGCTCACCATCTGAGGGCACTGAGGCAACCAAGTATGAATCAAGAGCCAGAACAACTTTACCCCATTTTTTTTCATAAATGTGTAATTTCTTTTTACATAAGAATAGATCTTTTGGAAGGAACCGGTGTGTCCCAGTTGAAAGACTTGAAGTGCTGAAGATCGCAGAAAGTAACTAGGTAAGCTGGCCTATTAGACAAATTACCCTGAAAAACAATTTAAGCCTCATTTCTTAGTCTATTTTTCTATTAGGCCACCTTACCTAGGGACTTATTCCCTACCGTTCTCCATTAGATTCTCCATTTGGGTACCTGCCTGCTTCCTCATGATGATGTTCTGGACATTTCTATTACCTCCAAAAATACCTAATTCTTTCTAGAATCTTCTTGATCTTTTGGTGTCAGTGAGCTCAACATGCTGCTGAGTCCCACAGGTTAAATGTGCATGGACCAAACACAGTGTCCTTGCAAGAGGATGTTTTCTTTTTATAATTTCAGAGCTATCAGGTTTTATACCACAGAGCACAGTTTCAAAAACATTTCATGTGTTCAGATGTCATTAACATGTCATTCATCAGGCTTGATCATGAATTAAGAAATGTATCCTGGATTGAACTTTACTCTTGACTAGCTAGCTCTCAAAATTAGCTACAAAAAATGATGGAAACGCTAAGTACAACCTGACTGAACATGCTCGGCTTCAAAAATGCAATTCATGAAAGCAACACAGAAATAACCACAAATGTAAATGAGATCAAACACAAATGCAAGCTGCGCATGGAGACATCAATACTCGTTCCCCAGAGCAGCAGGGAGAGGAAAGCTTACACCTGTGTGTCACAGACACACTTTTGTTTATTCAATCACAGGCATGGTTACAAAGGAAGGACAGCAGGCAGCCTGAATGCTTAGGTTGGTCTGACAGTGGAGTGAGGAAATTGAGACTTGTTTTTGGGTAGAGACCAGTCAGCTGGGCAGGGATGTCATGGGACTGAGAGCAGGTTTAGTCAAGGGATGGGGGAGAGGGGAACTGACTCCAGTCTCCCAGCCACCATCTTCACCCTGCATATGATGTCCCCATTCAGCAGAGAAGGGAATGCCGCCTGGGAAGCATAGCCAGGATCCCACACAGCTGGTGGATTTCTGTGCTGGAAGGTGAACCTGGGACTTGACACATGAGAAAACTGGACTTGAGGTGACTTTCAGGCCACCAGGCAGGTCGGTGCAGAAGGCAAAGTCCAACCTGCCTGTGAGGTGAGTTCTCTGCAAGGTGGGTGGGCTACTTCTATTTGAATGCATCCCAGTGTGTTAGAAACTGGGTGAAAACAATTCTATGGTGTAGCTCCCATTATGACAACCTAATTCCTTTACCCTGCAAACTGCCACTACCAAGGGCCAGGAGCCAAAAGCAACACTGATCATGAGGTGTCAGGAAATGTTTGCCATGACTTTATCCTTAAAATAACCCCTGTAGTCATTTTACTTAGCAAAGAAAGGTCCTATCCAGCCTCCCAGTGCACAAAGCAGCACAGATCCCCAAGGAGGAATGACAGGTCACTCAGTGAACTCCTATTAAAATTATAACTAGAATCCAGATAGCCATCAGGGAACAGAGTGGGACCACGACTGGCTGGGTCCAAGGCAAGGTATTCATCCTCTGCCACCACCACTTTTATTGCTCAGCCAGACTGAGAGTTTGTGAGAGGTTTGAAACATGCAGGCGAATGGGTTCCTTTGTGGCTGTCTTAAAGAAAAAAAACAGATCCTAGGAAACAAATAAGCCTCTCAGTGCCTTCATAGAGAAGTGATGTGTGTGGTGAATGTGTAAATGGGATGCAAGTCAGAGGTCTGTTATGGAAATTTTGCTCTGTGACAAATATGTTATGAATGACTTGTCTTGAAAACATGCCAACATGTAGGTGCTGCTATCACAACTTTCGATGACTTTAACTTACTGTGAACGTTCTTGCGATAAATCATGGAAAACCTTGCTTGTGCTATCTTTAGTCACTGCAATGTTTCACTTTCACAAGTCACTCACAGCTCTAAAAATATAGTTTATATCATTGGATTCCTGGAATTCTTTTAGTTCTTACATTCTGATTTAAGTGGCATTAAAGCTGGACTGTGGAGTTCAAGGCTGCAGGCTGATATTTCATTGTGGATTAGATATCACCTGGGTTCAATATAATGTTTGTAATATTTATTTGATTTGGATCCAAAGGTAATTTGGAAAATCTTCCTGTAGATACACCTCTTACCTGGCTATTTCGAACAAGGGCTAGATTTTGTTTGGGACTAGATAGTAATTTAATAACCATTCCAATATAGATTTAAACTAAAACACATGCTCACCACAAGAACTAAGCAGACACAGTGTGGGGTTTTCTCCCCAAAATCTGTAGGTGTCTTGCCTCTTATGGCCGATGCGCTGTGATGTTGGGATGGCATCTAGGTCAGACTTTTCTCTCTCTCTTCTCTCTCTTCTTTCTCTTCTCTCTCTCTCTCTCTCTCTCTCTGTTTCACATGTTTTATAATAGTTATTGATTCAGAAACATCAAGAGCAAGAAAGTCTTGACCTCCCACCAGCTTTTCTGGATTTGATTACCAGCACACCAACGGCTGATAGTTTGAGCAGAATTTAATGCTTTCTAATTTTCCTTGATAGGCACTATGAAGCACATTACTTTTTTTTATCCCAACTGGCAGCTCAACAAAGCCCAGCAATAAAAAGCTCCATTTGTGTAATAAACTGTTGTACATTCTACTACTTATGAACACAGGCCCTGAAAATGTGCAACCTTTCTGCACATTACATTAAACACAAACCAGATGGGCACTTGAAAATCCTCTCTTTTGTTGAAAGGGGCTAAAGGAGCTGGTGGTCAAAAGGTCTATTTCACTACACAAATAAACAAAAGAGTTTAATGACATTATTTTCCAAAATCAGCAATGGGAGACCTATCTGGAAACATTATGAGCAAACATGCCGCTGAACTGCAGTAGGTCTAAGGGGAGCTCTCCTAACTACAGTAGTCAGTGGCCTCTGGCCATGTGCCTGTGGACTAGATCCATTAACCGCAATGGGAGCTCCAACACCCAAACTTGGAGACAGGTATGTGGAGCCAAATGGGTAAAAGGAATCTTTTCTCTAAAGGGTGTGTTGGTCAGAGCTGGTCATCGAAACTCCAATAGTCACTGGAGATCAATGGTACCCTCCATAAGGCGCTGAGCTCATCCTGAGCAGAGTTTATGAGGCAGAGAAACCTCATCAGATCAGACAGGATTTCTCACACTTAGATAACTCTGTAAGTGGCATACATCTCACTCTCAGAGTCGTGGGGCAGGAAACAAGGGCTAGTAGCTCTAAGCCAGGGACTTTGCTATCTCTGGACTGTACCAGAGGATGCCTAAATCCTCACACATTGATCATACTTACTGGGATAGCTTTTGAGGAACTGTTTGATAGTAGGCAGCTCCTGCATGTTCTCTGACCCCTTTTCTTGTGATTGTAAGTGTTATCATGAAATTTTTTTCTTAAATCCACCTGGCCAAACCAGTACTGGGAGAGATGCATGGCCAAAGTCATCCTGCATTCTCCTTGCCTTCTCCACTGCTGGGAAGGTGTGCAGAGAAATAATTATCTTCAGTCACATAGGGAACATGCAGGGTTAGGGCAGTCTTCGTGCAAGCCAGAGTCATCAAGAAAATATTGTACAGCTGTTTCCAGGGCACAGCTGTCACAGCTAAAGTACAGGTGTGCAGCATGATGAGATGTTGTGAGATGGTATGGTATACAGTGGGATGGGATGGAAGATGAAGGAAACAGTCGTCGGAACATTGATAACTCAGAGTGTTACTGCTGTCCCTGGTGTCAACATCTGAGAGGGTTTCAGATGGACTTCGGAGGGAAAAGCAGCTTGTGGATCCTAAGGATGCTTAAAGTGGTGTTAGGAACTCGTATTCAATGAGTAGGCAACTCAGTTTATTACAAAGACACAATGTGTTGAAGACAGCATGTTTGTTTTCCTTGGCTCAGCCATTAGAACCCATGTGGAAGGGGTTGCCCCTGTATAGGCACCTCTGTGACTAAACTGGGGGTCAGAGAGCACTGAACATGTGGATGACTGAGCCTGTAAAGGATGCACATACTAAGCACCTCTGGATCAAAGTGTGATGACCTTTGGTACCTGCACAATGAGGCTCTGGTTCCCACTGTGCAGTGCAGGCACTATCCGTCATCGTCCCCAGGCTGAAGGCTCCAGCACCTAAGGGACAAGGCTGCTGGGGACCCCATGTGCCCACTGTATCATGAGTTATCTTACTGCTTTTTGTACCTGCCTCTGTGTGCAACCCAACCAACTCTGGGAGGAATAAAGGCATGGGCAGAATTTCGTGTGTCCTCACTCTGACAGAGGCCGTGCATTGATCTTACAACTCAACTACATGAACAGGTGAAATGGGCTGGGTAGACCAATGATTGAGAGGTTGAAGACACCGCGTTGAGCTCAGAGTGCCTGTCTCTGGCAAGACAGAAGTCCAAGAGTCCATAGACCCAGTACCCAGCCAAGGTGCATGCACAATGGGTATGGTGGGAAGTCTAGGCAGTTCTCATCTCTAAATAGAATAGAATAGAATAGAATAGAATAGAATAGAATAGGAGAGGAGAGGAGAGGATAGAATAGGATAGAATAGGATAGGATAGAATGGTTTTGGTTGGAAAAGACCTTTAAGATCATCTAGTCCAACCATGAAGCCAGCCCTAAGTCTGCCACTAGATCATGTCCCTAAGCATGACATCTACTTGTCTTTTAAACACCTCCAGGGATGGTGAATCAACCACCTCCTTGGGCAGCCTCTTCCAGTGCTTGACAACCCTTACAGTAAAGAAATTCCTCCTAATATCCAACCTAAACCTTCTGCATGTTCAAAGGTGATTTATTTTTACAAATTTAAATTAAATCCTCTCAGCCATCTTTGAGTAATACTAGAGTTAAAAGGACTATTTTCTTATTTAAAAATATTCTAGCTGGACTGTTTTTATTAAATCAAAGTTAAGCCAAATGAAGACTGCAGTTTGAAAGTTCAGACTCTGGCAGAAGCTAGTCCTCTCTGAGGAGCTGTGCCCTTGACAGACAGGTGTCAGTCCAATGCCCACCAAAACACCACAGATCATCAGCCCATGGCTGGAGGGCTTCGCTGAAAAAAGCATGGGATAGGGACAAGATTCTGCCTGGATGAGGTGTACACACCCTATACTCTCAGGAGATGGGATAAAGCAGGGCAGGAGGAAGTGGGAGTCACACACCTCGTGCTTGCTTCTCCTTGAAATATAACATTAGCAGCAGTCCTACTATGCCGCTAGTTGTGTTAAAGAGGTCTTACATGTCTTGGCAGATCTCTAAAGATGGCAGATGGTGGTTACATCCCTTCCACCTGACTTACTCTCAGGCATTGCCTCCTTCAGTGGCATAATCTTGGATGGTGTGTCTCTGCTCCTTCCTGCTGCTCTCCCCCATGTATTCAAGGGGTAAGGGATACAGGTGGGAGTGGTGAATAGATCCATATATGTGCCTTTCTTGGGGGTTCTTCAGGTGTCCTACATGGAAAAAGGGAGGTGACTGGCTGTGTACTGCCATGGAGGCCAGCCTGCGAGACCACGGGATGCCCCCTCCCTCTTTGCTCCCTGAGTTTTCATTAGGGTGCTCCACCAGCCCCGCAGGAGCTGTCACACCAGAGAATGTGACATCAAAGACAGGCTGAGGCACCATTCTAGATGTGTGACATTTGGTGGGCCAACCAGCTCCTGAGATGATGTGAGATGAAGGGAGCCGGCTGCTCCCAAATGCGGATGGCAGGAAGAGCTGATCCCCTACATTGCTTAAATGTGCAAAAGAAAGGGAAAAGCAGCAAAAGGAGGAGAGCAAAGGGCTGGAGAGATGCCCAGACTGGGGGG
>NW_010179191.1:14283-22151 GCF_000695765.1 Mesitornis unicolor
GGCGAGGGGGGTCTTTTCTTGCTAGAAACTCTGCAAACAGTCCAGTGTAGAGGGGCTGCAGGGGTGGAGCTGTGTCCCAGTAGACCACCAAGCAGGCAACCCCAGGGGGCATGAGCCTCTGGCACAAGGTCAGCTGCAAGTCAGATGCTGGCAGTGCTGCAGGGCTTAGTGCAGTCTGTGTCTACATGTTGGCTGGTAATGCTGGGAGGCAGCTTTTGCCTATGGGAGCTGTTTCATTCTTTGCCTTCAGAAACTGGCTGAAGGGCAGAACTCAGAGAATTGTAGTCAGAGGTAGAGAGTCTAGTTGGAGGCCCAGTACTGGGTCCAGTCTTGTTCAATATATTCATCAGTGACCTAGACAGTGGGACAGAGTGTATTCTCAGCAAATTTGCTGATGGTACAAAGTTGAGAGGAGTGGCTGACTCACCAGAAGTCTGTGCTGCCATTCAGAGTGACTTGGACAGACTGGAAACTTGGGCAGGGAGGAACTTAATAAAATTCAACATGGGCAAGAATAGGGTATTGCATCTGGGGAAGAACAACCCCATGTACCAGTACAGGATGGGGACTGACCCGCTGGAGAGCAGCTCAGGGGAAAATGACCTAGGAGTCCTGGTGGACAGCAGGCTGACCATGAACCAGCAATGTGCTCAACGGCCAAGAAGGCCAATGGTATCCTGGGGTGCATTAAGAAGAGTGTGGTCAGCAGGTCGAGGGAGGTTATTGTCCCCCTCTACTCTGCCCTGGTGAGGCCACATCTGAAATAGTGTGTCCAGTTCTGGGCTCTCCAGTTCAAGAAGAACAAGGAACTACTGGAGTCTCCAGCACAGAGCCACTGAGATGATGAGGGGACTGGAACAACACAAGAAAAGGCTGAGAGAGCTGTATCTGTTCAGCCTGTAGAAGAGGAGACAGAGGGTGGATCTCATTATCATATATAAATATCTCAAGGGTGAGTGTCAGAAGGATGGCACCAGAATCTTCGCAGTTGTGCCCAGTGACAGGACAAGGGGCAATGGTCACAAACTGGAACACAGGAGGTTCAACCTAAACATAAGGAAAAACTTCTTTACTGTGATGATACCAGAGCCCTGGCCCAGGCTGCCCAGAGAGGTTGTGGAGTCTCCTTCTCCAGAGACATTCAAAACCAACCTGGACGTGTTCCTATGTGATCTTCTCTGGTTGAACAGACTCTAGCAGGGAACTTGGACTGGATGATCTCCAGAGGTCCCTTCCAACCTCTACCAGTCTGTGATTCTGTGATTCTGTGAGTCTCATGACAAAAACCATGTGGGAAAATAGAGGTAGAAAATAAGGATGTGAAAGCTACAGAGGTAATATGAATTTTATGCATCACTAAGTAATCTTAACACTGTCCCTTTTACAAGTCCACATAATCTTTCTCATTGTTACCATCTGGAACTGTAGAAAATAAGTGCCCGCAGTGGTGTGAGTTAGTCTGACTATGGGCAGACCCCAGGCCTGGTTCTCTGCTGCGTTACTCCAGTCTGACACCAATACATTGCCATGATGACATCATTTGGATTATTTCTGATTTATAGTGATCGAGAAAAATTGAGTCCTGTACAATAATGCAAACAATCAAAGACACAAAGCAAAAATAGTGCCTTCAGGCTGCACTTGATATTTTGAGGACTTAATGTTGAAAGCTTTAGAGTGCACAAAAGGAATTTTCTTCATTTCATATATTATACAATTGCCTGAAAGAAATGGCAAACAACTCCTCAGCCTGAGCATGCTTTGCATAGGATGAATTGCGGGCTTTTCTGACCATCAGCTTTCTACCAACACATACTCAGCACTGAAACTCAGATCAACATCTGCCATCAAGACTAGTTTCTGGATTCATGACCAAGGGAACACAAATGACCCTTGAGAAGCCCAGGCCAAAGTCTGCTCTCTGTTACGTTGATCTCAAGAAATTTTGCTGAAGGCAATGTTATATGAAGCACACAGTGCTTTGTGAAAGCAGAACAGATCTATCAGTGCCTTTACAAACAAAATACTCTCTCCGTTTCTTCTGTACTGATCAACTTCACATCACCCTAATTCCCCAGCAAATCCCATTACTACAGTCAGAACATCAGTCTTTTCCTAAGACCTTGAAATGCTACATTTCAGCCAAAATTATACCAAACACTTGGATTGCAAAGAACATTGTAACTGCCTCAAATCTGACAACAGCATTTAAAGATGACCCAGAAATACTGAGCTGAGGAGGCACTTCCATTGAATCTTAAAATGTTACCATCAGAAACATCCTCAAAAACACCACACAAAACCATTTACGATCCACAAAGCAAGCACATGCAAGAGATGTTAAATCAGCATTTATCCAGTTTCACTTTCCCTGTCTCAACACCACTGGGCAAGGAACTTACCGTTCTTCCGCTCTGTAAAGGGTGGTGGCTGAAGCTTGGTGTCATCTCTCATTTCGCTGTCAGCCTTTTCTTTGGGTGTCTTTTCTTCTTCATTTCCACTTGGTGCACTTTTGAAGTCCAAGCGATCCTGTTTGACCACACCATTCATCACCCTACTTGAAGGGACTGGTCCAGATTTTGGCTGCTCCACTTTGAATGATCAGGTAGAGAAGCAGACACCAAAGCAAACTCTGGAAAGGAAGAGGAGGAGCAGGTAAGGATGAAGTCCCTGACCAACCCTTGGAAGAGTGAACACAGACTGACATTTGTGAAACAATCAGACCACAGACAATTAATTATTTTATCTGTTCTTCCATGTTAGAAACATTGCAGGAGAACACTTCAGGGTTCCCTACAGCCTGCTTGGTTATGTTCACCTTTTCTGCTGTGTCTGCATCTTTGACTCCTTTGCTGAAGAATCTCTACCCATAAGTACAGAATATTTGCAGAAAGCCAGAGGTGTTATGAAAAAAACACAGTCATGGGGCACCCACATGAGAGAGCTCTTCAGCCGTTAGAAATACAGAACAGATCTACAATTGAGAACAATCTTCCTTTATATAAGGCTCTGGTTTGCTGAGAAAACAGGGTGACAGAAATTATTCTGTACAACGTGGAATAGAACGCTAATTACATGATACAGATAGCAAATAACAAATAGCAAACTCAAGCTAGCTTTTACATCAGGAAGTGTGCAAACATCCTGCAAAGTAAAATGCACATACAAAATCTATTATTCGGCATCAAAGTTATGATTAGCCACATGGTAGAGTTAAAGCCTTTATGAGGAATTCAACCAGGTTAGGTTAAAGGTTTTGAGAGATTTTAAGGAATTAGAGGAGTATTTGTTTACCACATTGCTCTACTTTATGCAGTGTTAATGGTCAAAATACATCAGGAAAACTCTGCAAAATCAGGTTGTGTTTCTATAAAACATCTAGGCGAGGAGGTGCCTTCCTTGATGACACTCAGATCTCACCAGAAACAGTAAGGGAAGGACTCGGCTCATGCCAAATGTCTTTCTGGGATGTAGGTACATGACCCAGGAGAAGCTGCTGATACTGAGCACAGAACAAAGCTGCAGAGACCGCTTCAACAAAGCGTTGTCCAAAAAAAAAATAATCTTCAGATGTTAAGTGAAAGTGAATGCCTGTAAGAATCAGCACCACCTCCTAATGAGTCCCATCAGGAAAGAGCTGAGGAGAGCTAAAAAAGGTCATTTGTAGAGAACAAGAATAGAAAAGTGCAAGATTGGCTCAGTGATAAAATCTGATTTAATACAAAAAAGTAACCAGTTTACTGTATAAGGAAGTTACAATAGCGCATTGTATACGATACCATCTCCTCCATGCTATGTGTGCCAGGGCTGTCTCACATCCTTCTTCCTACCCTGCACCACCAGAGATTTTGCCATCTGTTTTCTCATTCCGATCCGTCTCACAGTCCACCCCCACCTGCCCTAATCATTTCCCCAACGCTATATCCCGCTGGCTGCAGGTCAGATAATGTGTCTTTCTGTCCTGCTGTACACTGTGTTTCATTGCTGGGAGCTTCCATGCAGGGTACCCATTGGGTGGATTCACTAGCCAGGGAGGTGGTCCCAAAAGTGCCTGTGTCACTTTATCGCTTTACAAGTAGGACTTAAAACTGTCCCCATGTGCATTGCTTGGGACAGTCTTTGTCCATACCCAATCCTGAGTTCTGGAAACAAAATGCAGACCCATGCTTGATCCAAAATTGGTTCTTAGCTGAGCAAAGCCCCACACCAGATCCTTCCTTCTGCTCTGCGCTTCCCATCACTGCCTTCTCCACTTGTCTTTGCCACCCTTTCCCCAGCTTCTGTGCTTAACTATTCCTATCAAAGTCTGACATACTGCCACTACACATGGAAACAGCTCTACAGGCATCCAGACAGGCCAGGGCTGTGCTGTGTGCCACATCTTTGAACTGACAGTACCAGCTTCCACCTCTGCTTGAGTATTGTTGGAACCCTTGAGTAGCTCACGGTCTTATTCCTAGTGGTGCAACTGCTGTGCAATGCACCATCACCACTGTGATGAGCCACTAATCTGCTGCACATCCATCCACTGGTGGCTGTAGGGCTGCAGAACCACTTTGGCACAAGAAGCATTAGCCTTTAAGCTCTGTATTTAGTTCATGACTAACATGGAACATGCAATAAGTGTTTACATTACTATTTTAAAATCTACATTTTTTAACTTTTAGAAGTTGCTGATATGATGCATCTTTCCAGTGGAAACAGTGGGTGTTGACAGGACAATCCAGCAAACTGCATCTGCTTACAAAAATGAGACTTTGTTCAACTGAACACTAAATCTTTGATAAATTAGTCAGGGCTTTGGTGACGTACATGTTGAACCAATATGACAGTTTTATATGGATTATGATTATTAATGTTTTTGAAAAATAGAGAGCGTGAGCCAGACATCCAGTGCCGAAGCTGCAAGACCACCAGCAGAGGCAAGAGTCTTTAAGGAAGGCTTCTTACAGGCACTGTGTACAATCTTTTTGCACTCAGAACATATGCAACATTTTAATTTGCAGTGAGTGTACTGGGGTCCTTACTGTCTGAGCCAGGAGGTCACACTGCAACCCCAGAGACGCATGCTTTCACAACACACTCAAGTACCACTGGCTCAATGGTGGTTTTTTCTGTTTTATTCTGAAGTCAAATCTGGCCTCAAAACATTCCACATTGTTCACTCACTTTAGCCTGAACTAATTGTATTTACAAAGCATGAGCACACTTTTGAGCCTCAGAGCACATCTCCCATCAACCACTGCTGCCAAAACATAAATTGTAAGGCTGTACACTATACAGGCCATGTACCATCTCCCTCTGCCTATAAATATTAAATTCATAAAGCTGGACTACCACAGCAGGTCATGAGTACTTCCTTGTAAGACACTGGGAATCCTCCAGTTGCTTGGTTTACAAGCCACCTTGCTTTTTATTCAGAGAGTAATGAAGCATGGATGAGGATCAGCTTCACTTCCCCCTAGATATGCTTGCCCACCCATAAAGGCCCAGGTGGGACTTGACTGTATCTCTTTCCCAAGGACCTTGGCTCACATACAAATCCAGGGTCTTCTGAAAGCAGCTTCTGACAATCTGGTCAGAGAAGGGGCACCACAACCACAGTCTACCACGACAGATCTTTTCCTGGGCTAAGACAGTGCAGATCCACATGGGTCAAAAGCTTCATTTCATATATGACTTTTGAGGGAAAGGCACGTATTTCCTGGCAGATGCAATGCCTGCATCCCACTGACACTTCTCTGTGCTCTTCAGGCCAAAATGAGGGCATGGGAACCCAACTTTTTAGCTCCAGTGGAGAGAAGAAGAGAGAGAAAGCACAAGGGGCATGAAGCACCATGGTCCATGAAGTCTGGAGCCCTCTGTCAGCCCTGGGCCCCTGGAACATGGGTTAGGCTGGATGGACTCTTCTCCTCCCTGCCTCAGGGGCAGTGACTGGCGAGGAGAGGTACCCAAGCACTTTTGGCCAGGTCATGCCACCCATGGTACCATCTCACATTTTCCCTTCCTTGACTTTGAGACACAGCAGCATAGTGTGCTCACGTGTCTGACACTGTAACCCACTGTATCCCTAACACCTGCTGCTGCTGAGCTTGGGGACACGATGAGGACAGTTTGCATTGGCCCTGACGTGCAGATTGACCCTTTTGGGCAAACATCCTTGAGTGCTGCCTTTGTCCCACTTGTGCTGTTATGAGAGGTAATGAAGCAGTACACTCAGACAGGCTACCCCTCTCCTCTATCTCCTGTGCAGCCAGTGCAGTGCCCACAGACACCAGACATGCTTTTGAGTCTGTCCTGCTGTTGAAGATGTAGACTGAGGATTGTGCCAGCCTGCAGACCTGAGAGATTCTGTACACTGCCCAGACATCCAGAGATCTGAACTTCTGCTATTAGTAGGTGAATTTTTCTACACAGAGGGAGCAGGTTTGGAAACCAGAGACTGAGGCAAGTACAGCACAGGCCCATCCCTGGTGAGTGGTGTGGCTGCAGGTTCCCCAACCTTCCTTTGGGCTTCAGCATGCCTCACCATGCAGCCAGGGTAAATCATCGAGGAGATAGACCCTGCATTGGGGCAGCTTGGTGAGACCAGCACTGCCTCAAAGCTGGTTGTGAGAAGAAAGACAGTGTCACTGTTCCCACTATCCATCACAGCATCTGCTGTGCATCTGCTGTTCCCTTCAGCCTCTCCTTCCCAGCTCTGATGAGCTCTGGCTGTGCCTCTCTGCCACCTGGCAGCCCCCAGCTCACCACCAGCAATCAGCAGGTAGGGTCACAGCCAAAAACTGCTGGGTACCAGGGCTAAACCCTGAGTTATCACTGCCCTCATCCAGCTTGATGTCCTTGCCCTCATTCAAGTACTTGATGCTACTTGGGCTTTGCAGAGGTACTATTGCAAAACTACCCAGCATTAACTGGAGGAAAAGCTCAAGCACACCATCCACCCACATGCATGTCACCTGGAGCTATGCAGGCTGCTCTGAATTTGTCAGAGCTGGGAGGAAGTCATTTTCTCACACAGCAAAACCTTCTGTAATTTTTTACAATTTTTCTTTATCCCAAATTGGAGTAGGAAGATATTGTAAAATGAACAGAGAAAAAAGGGTAACAGGACACTGATAATTTTTCACTGAATAATTCCAAAATATTTTTGTAAACATTCAGGATCTAATGAAGGGACAGCCACTTCTTTCTCTGCTCAGTCGTGCAAGTACACCTTAGCAGACAAAAAAGAATGGAAAAAAAGGAGATGTATATTTTCTCTGTCACGTTAAGTATGCAGGTCTCCAGGCTTGATCCTAGTGTCTGAGCAGAGGCCTCCAAGACCCTGCCCAGCATGGACCCACACATCTAATCTTCACTTTCCACCTTCTCACCTTTTCCCCTGTGCCACCTCCTGCATGCACTGAGGTGGAAATGAGCATAACTCACACTTCCTCAGATACTGGATTAATGTAAATCCTTTCCTGCTTTCTTGTTTGCTCTATCAGAGGTTGAAGTGGAAGCAAATACATTTAGCTCTAATGCATGTGCAGCACCTCTTAAGCAATTGTGACCTACCATAAAACTTTAAATATCCAGAGAAAAACCAGGAGAGAGATGTTCAGAAATGCACTTCAATCTTATCAAATTCTTCACGTGTTTGTTGAGGTGTGTTTGTATTCCTGGGCTTCTGCTTGCAGGAATGCTGCTGATAAACCCATCTCACTAAACATGGATTTTGTGTGTTTTAGCTGATGTTTACAGTGCTCAGACAGTAACAGTAGATCTGGATTCCCATAGGCAAATGTCCTGAGGATATTTTGCACTGACTTGTTGCAGATGCTGTTCAAACCCTGCTACTTACAAGCTCCAGAAGGAATCTCTCC
>NW_010179191.1:22171-45630 GCF_000695765.1 Mesitornis unicolor
CATGTTTGGCAAGGCAGAAGACGACTCTGACTGCTTGCCCCTGCATTCAGACGAAGAAGAGCTCTTTGCTTCTCTGAGACCATCCTGGGTCTGCCAGGGGATGCACCACTGCTATTTTCTCACTTTTTCCTTGCAGATGATGTCACCACGGATGATTTCCCTCACTGTACTCTCTCCTGTCTCCTCAGGGATGCAGACAGCCTCATCCTGTGACGATGCTGGGGGCAGAGGCATGGCATGGAGCCTACAGGCTGTTTCCCACAGATCTGCACATTCCTCTCGTGCCCTGGAGAACTGACCCGCTCACCACTTCAACCTCCACACAAGAAATTGCAGCTCAAAAGGAGCATCTGGAAGAGCTGCCAGGGGACTTCCCCAGTGAACGTAAAGCAAACCAAGAAAACCTGCCACAAGCCTGGATACCCGCCTCCACTGTTGAGTTATTCCATGCAGCTTCTTGTGAAACCCCTCCATGGGGGCCAGTGCCAAGACCCAGTGAACAGAGCTGTGCAAACATGATGCCGTGAAATCTTCACTGAAGGGAAACTCGCAAAGTATTTGGTAACATTGTGATCCCTGCATTCAGCAAGGTTTGCCAACTGTTCACACCCCCAGGGGTTTTAGGATAGTATCTCCTTTCCAGCCTCCAAATTCCCAGTGTTTATATCTGCTCCAGGCTGCCCAAAGGCCATGTGGCCTAAGATGGCAGCGAACAGCCCAGTGATAGGAAGTGGCAGCTGCCTTCATCCAGGACAGCTCCTGGCCTTCAGCCTAGGGAGGATGATAGGGGCTGTTCTCAGGAGAGCGTCTCAGCTCTGTCCTTAGCACTCCTGTCCTCTCAAGCTGTTTTGAAAAGGAATTATTTCTCCTTGGTTTTTCAAAGATTGAAACTTCCAGTGGTGAAAAACAGTAGAGGAAGTCTTGATCAGGAAATGGGTTATTACCCCAGATCCTCCCAAGATCCACCTCTCTGTCACTCCTCTAAATAGACTGAGAATAGCTTGGATAAAACCAGACTGACAAGTCATATGCTTCTAAAAAAGTTTAAAAAGTTAATGTGGACTCACAGTGACTGGATTCACAGTGACAAATTCCTGGAGAATTCCCTGCTTGAGCATCCATGTCCATGGCACGTCTGCTGGCCCCCAAGGGCCGTTCCTAGGACAAGGACTTCCTTGTGCTGCCCCATCAACACAGGCAGGCTGGTGTGACCTCTATAATGTAATTTATTGTACTATAGTAGAACTTAGAAGTTAATTTATTAGTCTGGAGAGGACATACCACGTACAGCATTGAAGGTGTTGTCATGATGTCGTAGCAAGGGAAGACAGCACAGAAAATGTCAGAATTGAGAGGTACCTTAAAAATGAGGCTGAATGGCTATGGTTTAATTCAATGGCATGTGATGACCATCACAAGAAAGTGAGGCTGCCATTGAGATGGGTTGACACAGTGATGGAGCTGGAGTCCAATATTTTGGCAGGAGGTGTCTCTTTGGACACCAACCACCTGATGGGCTTTGACTATCAGCAGGACATCTCAGAGAGCTATCATCCCTCTTTGTCCTCCTGCTTGCAGTGCTGCAGAACTGAGACTACTGTTATCTCCTTCCCTTGCTAGCAAAGTGCCCATGAACATGGTACATGTGGGCAGGTTTGGCAGAGCCTGCAGCATTGATGGGATCTGGAGTGAGCCCATAGGGACATTTCTGAATTATGAACTGTACGGAAAAGGCAATGGCAAAGCATTCCTCCTGTTCCATGTCTGCTTGCCACTTCTGCAAGACATTGTGATTTTTAGAGAAATACTGGGCCAGTATTTACCTTTGAAAAGGAAACAGCTTGAAGCCTTTGCTAAACAATGAGCGTTCTTGGGGGAACTGAGGGGAGGCCTGCGCTATGCAAAATACCTTAGCTGACATCTGTGCAAAAACCAGAGTTGTGCCCACTGCCAGCTGATTGGACCCAGAGCACCAACAGTCTCCAGTAAACATCCAGGGCCCTGAGAACAGCATGTCTCAGGTCGGTGACCTAGTGCAGCTCTTGGAGATCTTTCATCCATCTGATCAAATGTCATGGTGCAAGTGCAGGCGCTATAGTCAGGCACTCTTGGCTCCCTTTGCATTCACCAGAGTCAAACAGGAATTGTTAGGCCATGGTCATCATGCCTGTCTGTGAGCTGAAGAGCAGGTGAGTTGATCCACTCCCTAAAGCACCCATTTCTTATGGCTGGCTATAAAAAGACCCTGTGTGATGGACTCAGATGGAGAGGTATAACACTAGCTGAGACAATGGCCACTCTGTACCACTTCCAGTGATTACTCCAGGGTGATCAACCCTCAGTCACAACTTTGCTGATGTCTCTTCAGTCACAGCAGCTTGGGAAAAAAAAACAACCTGTTGCTCCAGATGGCATTTACTAGAGTCCTGGCCACTCTATAGCCAGATAGCAAGCAAGCAAGCCCTCTGCACATCACGCGCTGCAACAGAGGGGACACGTTGTCACTGATGTGGTCGGGAGTGAAAGTCTGAGCACTTGTACATCACATTGCCCAAAAGGGCTGGGAATTTTGAAAAATCTCTGTGCAAGTGGAGTATTTTGGAGTAGCCTGGAGAAGAGGACACTGAGGGGTGACCTCAGTAATGTTTATAAATTTGTAAAGGGTGAGTGTCAGGAGGAAGGAGCCAGGCTCTTCTCAGTGACAGCCAATGACAGGACAAGGGAAAATGGAAGCAAGCTGGAGCATAGAAGCCTCAATCTGGACGTAAGGAAAAACTTTTTCCCTGTGAGGGTTACAGAGCCCTGGCCCAGGATGCCCAGAGAGGTTGTGGAGTCTCCTTCTCTGCAGACATTCAAAACCCGCCTGGACGTGTTCCTGTGTGACCTGGTCTGGGTGATCCTGCTCTGGCAGGGGGATTGGACTGGATGATCTTTCGAGGTCCCTTCCAACTCCTAATATTCTGTGATTCTGTGATTAGGTCTGTGACTGATCAGCACTATACTTAAATGTCTAATCCAGCCATGTAGACAGTCAGAAGAGATAGGCCCTTCAGAGTAGCCCACCGGTGTGGATAAACTAGATACTCAGACAGAATGGAGAAGACACCCCTTTTATGCTTACAGTCCTCAAGTTTTGATGTCTTCTCTTACAGCCTCACTGCCTTTCCACACAGGCTCTGTATTGACACAGAGGCAGCCCCACCTCCTGGCACCATCCAGGGAAAGATGTTCCTGCAGCCAGCACACTGCTAACAGACCCATCTACATGAGGGGTGTGAGTGATGGATGGTGGTGTAAGGGATGGATGGTGGTGATTGTCTTGGAACATTGTGCCATGCTCCAGACACACACAGCAAACGCTTTAGAGAGAAAAGGGGAAAACCAGAGTCATCCACATAGGGTAAAATAATGAAAGCTTTGAAAAAAGGAGCAGAGTCTGCCTGGGCAGGGAGATTACAGAAGCCATAGGAGTAAAACTTCACTTCCAGATGTCAAAGACAGAGGATACGTCTTCATGTTGATGTGAGAGAACCCGAGCACTCCAGCTATCTCAACTCCTGTTCTGTACAGACTTTATTCAGGTCTGGTCACAGCAACGACATTGAAGGTGTGAATGGCAGATCCAGTGCTGGTGCTTCGGCCTTCTCACAGACTTTGTGTTGCCCAATGCCATATGACACAATTCCTGTGGAGACTACAGCACTTTTACCTAGTGCCTGGTGCTGATACTTGACTCCTGTGAGCAAGCCCCTTCCCACTAAAACCAGCCTACTCTCCCATTCACAAATTCTTTCCATGCTGAGAAAGAGATGCAAGCACCCAGAAGGCCAAAGCTACAGCCCTGCTCCCTACAGTCCCCAGAAATGTAGTACAGTGGATGGGGAAATCGGGCTGGGAGCTGAGTCATGGCACAAACCTACACATTTATCCACAGCCTCTGCCCTGACCATGGCTTAGCCCTGGGCAGGGTACAGGGGCTACAAGCCCTCATTGCACAGACTGCTGCACTACTTCCCTCTGCTACAAGCACTTTGAGTTTTGTCAGCTGCGATTGTGGTTTCTGTATTTGGTTTGAGATTAGAAGTACTTAAGGATTGCAGTTCATATGATACCTGGCATTTGCCACCCATTCTTAACATTGCTCTTGTGCTCAGGCCTATTTCCTCTCCGTTAAACATATTACTGTAGCTTCACTGGACAACACATGCAAACAGTCCTGAGTTCAATAAAACACCTCCTTATGAATCTGGGTGATGCCTGTAGCTTTTAAAGTAATCTTAAAATAAACTTAAAAATCTTAAAATAAGCGGTAATGTCCTAAGCTTGCTGAAAAAGCCTAAAAAGCGGCTATCAACCTCAAATTTGTTATTGCTGCTTGTTCTGTTTGCAAAACTGCTTTTAGGCTAATCTCATGAATTATCCAGGTCTGGCTGATAAGTCCTATGTGCTGAGGCTGGTGGTGTTCGGATCACAGTGATAACTGCAGGGACATGGGATGCAGGGCTCTGCACACCTGAGGCAGCCCCATTCCCAGCAGCCTTGATGAGCTAAGGACACAGTCAGGATAAGGCTTTTGATAGAAGTAACACTTATTTCTAAACCATTATTTGATTTGGTTGTATTTATAAAAGTTTAGTAAATGGCTGTTTCTGCTAGTGGCAATGAAACCTGAACTGTTGACAAAGGAGAAGCCATGCTCCTCATTTGAGGGAAACAGCATGGTTTTCAGAATTTGGTTTAAATTCAGCCTCAAACAAAACTTGTATTTTTCAACTTTTCCAGTGAAATGGTATTCCTTGGTCTCTGGAAGTGCCCCTGGTACTTGACACTACAGGAATCACCGTTGCCATTAACACTGTTCCTATCTCCAAGTCATGGCTTTGATGGCTGCAAAATTAACAGGTTTCTCATTTCAATAAAGTGTGCAGTGTTCCTGAGGCCAGGCTCTACAGCAGACTTGCTCATCCTACTCAGATTCCTAACCTCGTGGGCACAAGTGCCCGAAAAATCCAGGCTGACTTTTCTTACAGTCTTGACTTGAATTCAGGAAAAAGCTTGCTGACATGGAGAGCTGTCCTGTACTCAGGAAGCTGGAGTGTTGCACCAGAAAGGTGGTTGTGTCTCTCATGGGGCTGGTTTGCTTATGATGGACTTTGCAGCATCAAAACAAGATGTTAACTGAGGTCCCTCCACCCACATAGTCCCATAGCTCAGCACTGAGCAGAGCAGCTCATATCTCAGACCTGGCTCTGTTTGCGCTGTCCACATGCCATTACACAGCATGGATACCCTTTGCACTGGGTTTGTGCAATGTGTCCATGTCCTAGGGTTGCTCCCTTCCCAGTGCGTCTGCTAAAGGCCAGTGGAGCCCAGCTCCCAAGTCAAGTTCTTACTGTGTGTGGACTGTGGCACTGCGGTCACCAAGCAGGTCTGGCTGGGATTGACCACTCCCAAAATGCTCTACCAGCATCTGCCTCCCCACATTTCTGTAAGCAAGCATTGACTTCTCTTGTCATTTGAATGTCTTTGGTTATTTGTGCATCACTTAACCATGTCCTAATTTTGTGGCACTTGCAGTTATGTCTGATCTTTGTCTCTCCTATTTTGTTACATTTTAGAATTGTAATAAACAAAATCTTTCTAAAAGAAAGAAAACATGGCAGAGATTTGAAATGGAAAATCAGCGCAAACTGGACCCATGCCTTTTTATTAGATGCCAGGAGGAGGGGAAGAAATTAAACCCGCAGTGACAAACACTATTAATAAAGTGATGAAGGCGGTTCTCAAACAGGAGTGCAGCTGGAGGCAGAGCCAACTTGCTGGCCTTGGATGGTCACTCTGCCCAGTGTGGGGGCCTCGCCAGCTTGAGTTGGCACAAGGAGCATTCAGTGGGTGGGAAAGGCCACAGACTGACCTAGCAGGGTTTTGGGAAAGGTCCCAGACTGTTGGCAGCAGACTTGTGCCCAGGGGCGTTAGTTCCTGCTGCAGCAAGGACTAACCTGAGCCAGACTGCGGAGCAGATCTACAAGTTGGGTGGGTCAGGCTCTGTGTGTTGCAAATCAAGTCCCTTGGCTGTGGGTCTGAACATTGAAAAAGAAAATGTCAATGACAGGGGTCATGTCCAACTTTGTATTTCAGCTTGACAATTTGGAGCCTTTATGCCTTCAGCTACCCGAGAAAGCAAGAAGCCAGGAAAGGCAGGGCAGCTGCTGATGTCTGCGATATTGGCTAGCAACTCCTTGCTTAAAGTCCAGCAAAACTATGGGGTGGGTATTTTTGTCCAGACTTCTGTATCTTTTGCTTTCAACTGTCCACACAGGCAGAAGCTAGAGCAGCCATGTTTATGCTATATAGAGGGCAGCCATGCCTTGGTCTCTCCCACCAAAACATCTGGGCTTTGATGTGCATCCTGTGCAAGCCACTGTCAGTGCATAAATTGACAGAGCTGACCAGTAAGATCTTTTAATAATAAGTTCCCATAGGGAATCTAGTGCATATCCTGTCTTCTTGTGTTCATTGATGACACCAAAATGCACTTTAATATGGAGAAGAGTCAATTGAAAGTGCCTACAACTGCATGACAGGTCCAAAGGGCACAAGAAGGAAAGGAAAGGAGGTCCTATGTGCAGGGGTAAAACACTGTTCAACCTTTAGACCTACTCCACACTACTTCATTCCAGGGCCATCACATTCTCCATCACACCCATGAGAAGTATCAGAAACAGCATATCTGGCCTTGTGCCACCAAATGGACATCCTTTGTGCTCATTGGTGTGTCTATGCCACTGACATTGAGTGCCCACAATCCTTGGCAGTGCTGGGAGCAGGATTTGACTGCAGAGCGCAGGCTGAAGAGTGGGCTGGTGGCCAGTGGCTCTAGGAGTATACTGTGAGGAGATTCCCTCTCCAGTGTGTTGAGCACCCCAGTCACCAATGTGGATCAGCACTGAACGCTGCTCCAGGACAGTCCAATTTTCTGAAAAATGCATTGCTGCAACTGTCAGATGGCAGGCATTGCAACTGGAAACCAGGAATGGGACATGGGTGGGACCACCACAAGTTGGAAATTACTGTAGGACTTGTGTGAAAGGCTCTGCTTCAACTCTTCCCTCTACAAGTTTCAAGTATCCTTCACCTTCTTGCTCCTAGACCTAGTGTAGCCAGGCCTGGGATGCTCTTCAATAACCTACTGGACTTGCTCAGTGCTGTATGGACCAAGGGACCAGGCCATGTGGTCATAAACAGTTCAAGATTAGCAAGGAGGGAAGCCCCTCTCCGTCCTCTTCTAGTTTGGTAAGTAGTTTTTACAAATGGGAACCATCTTGATGCAAAAGACAAATCCCATGTTTTTTCAGTATGCTGCAGGAGGCACAGGTCCCCACTTTGAATGAGGGATGATTGGATAATAATCCTAAGCTTGAGAACACTCTGAGGTGGGTCACTCACTGTTCCATGGCAGCTGTGCTCATTGAAAGGAACAACACTTCATGGGCTGAATAAAAGACACACACCAAGTCCTGCAGAAGGCCTCAGTATCTACAGGAGTGATCATAGGATATCCATGATTCATACTGATTTCTATACAGAGGAATGCAAGACTAGGGGATCAGCCTCAGTCTTTGGGTCCTCCTACAATGATCTCAGTGACCAAAGTGCCTAAACTTCTACCTGCTCTCCCTGCACCCACAGAACTTTGAAAAGTGAAACTCCTAGGTGAACCCAAGTGAACACACACTTCATCCCAGAAAGGAAGGGAAAAAAATGCAGAGGAAGCTGATAGACCAGCTAATGGCAAAATGCTGTGTGGCTCCAAGTCCAGTGAATATATTACTGTGAGCCAGATACCTCACACAGGTATACAGGAGGGCTCTGACACTAGAGAAAACATGCACTAGATCCAGTTCCCATCTTTAGCCAAAACAGAACACTGTGAAAGAAAGTGAGCTCCTTTCTCCATTCCTGCATCCCAAGGCTCCGTCAGGAGGAAAGAAAACCTGTGGTTCCTTCAGGCACCTAACTAAAGCTCTGTAGCACAGGGATGATGGAACATTGTAATAGAGACACAATAACTGCAGAACCTCTTTCTTTGTAGCTTTCTTCTAGAGATACTAGCAAATGAAACATTCAAGACCCATTATCCCATGATTTAATTTTTCACTCTAGGGTCATTCCTGTCATGTCATAAAATTCCTTTCATTATCAAACTCCATCTAGAAACAACGTAGGCTTCTTGTCTCTCCTTTCTGCTTTGGAAGGCAGTTCAAGAAAGTCATTCTTCTTCTGGCTGGAAATTTAATCTATCCTCCAGTCTAAATTTATCTTCAAAATCACCCAGACTCAAAGTAGCAGACCTGCGACCAAAAAGGGCCATATTTAGGTAAGCACAGGTGGGGTTATTGCAAGAGGCAAGGCGTGGCATTAACTGAAACTTTGGGTCCAGCTGCCACTCTCAACACTGGTCCCTCTCATTTCAGTGGTCATGACACACAACTCCCTGAAATGTCTGTGAAACGAGTTCCTCAGCTGTGTGGAAAAACATCAGGATACACCATAAAGCTGCACAGGAATTACAGACCTCTTTTGTCATGGATAACATTGATGTCAGGAAAAAAAAAAAAATTCTACCAGAGCTCTGTCATGCTACTTAAGTTACTCTATCATGCCCAGTGTTTCCATGCTGAATCCAGAGTCCTATTGGAATACCCTTTCTGGAGGAGCTAACGCTGACTTGGAAGGAACACATGCAAAGCTACAAGACTAGATGCAGTGAAGTGTTTCCATTAATGGTTTTGTCTGTATCCTGGCAGCAAGATTCTTTGGAATGTGGTGTCTAAGGGTGAGAGAGAAAAGCTTCCCAGACTCATGAAATACCCCAGAAATATCACCAACTATGGCTCCCCCTGAGGCAATGGTATTACATCAGCACCTGTTCCCAAGCCACAGCTTTTATCAACAGATTTAAGCCCTTCCTAACCACAGACAAATGGTCTCTCAGCACCAAAAGCACCAGTATGGGCAGCCAGGTTCAGAAAGGTAGAGGACTACCAGATTAAGTGGCTCAAAGATCAAAGCCTGGCATCACCTCCAGACGTGCTGATGGAATAGTAACATAGAGTTACTAGTAACATAGAGAAAGGAGTGTGGTACAGGGCAGTCACATCCAGATGGCTTTCACAGTGCCTCATGTCTCAAGTCTACAAGACCTATTTGAAGAAACCTGGATAAAGGTGACTTCAGTGATCATGTATTTCCAGAACATTTCTAACGACTTTCCTCACCAAAAGCTGTTAAAGAAACAGCTGTTATGGAATATAAGTGTTTAGAAATAATGAGCAAAGTGGAGGTTTGTTTTAATGAAGGCAAAAGGCAGGCAACAGTGTAAGGCTTGTGCTGGTCAACATAATGATCTAGATAAAGAGGCAGAGATATTTTTCTTATAATCCCCAATTACTCAGAGCCCTAAAAAGGAAACCTGATATTTAAGAGCTACAGAAGGATATCCTGATACTGAGTACCTGAGTGATCAAAAATGTAAATGAAAAATTAAGTTCATGGGGAAAAACAATCCACAGAGAATAGTAACAAGAATGGTAAAAAGAGGGGTGAAATGGTTTGGGGTCTTAGCTTGGAAGGAGAAGACTGAAGGCAGAAAGAAGGCAGGAGACCTCAGTCTGGAGGACTGCCCAGTCAGAAGTGGCTCAAACAGCATTGACAGGAAATGGTTGTGCACTGCAGGAACTAGGGAGAATGAATCAAGTGCTCAAGCAACAGGCTTAAAATATAAAAAGGAAGGGATTTTTCTCACCCCCTTTATAGTTTAAGTGAGGAAATATTTGCTGCAGGGTGCTGCATACCTGAAAGGGTTGGATGGGTTCAAAAGGCCCTCAGATGCATTCACAAAAGACAATTCCATTGTGGGATATTAAACACAGAGGTGCTAAGTGTGCTTCAAGGAGCCTCTGAGGTACAGATGATTAGAAAACAGACCGACAGGGAGAAAGGTCCTTGAGGATTCAGTGCTCTCCTCTAGCCATGCCCCCACAGTTGAAGACTAGACACTCAACTAGACAGACCTGTCTTTTGACACCCCATACAGCCATTCTTATACTGTCTTCCACAGATGAGCATGCTGCAGTGACTATCAAATTTGGTTTGTGGCATAATGGAGTGCAGGCAGGGTGGAGAAACACATAAGGATCAGGAAATGATGGAGATTTGTGGCAAGGGCTCTTGGGGCCTGACTGAAACTCAATACACCCAGCACGGTGAATGTTCCAAGGCTATGAGGAGTTCTGTGGCCCCACTACATCTGCCTGCTGCCAAAGGACATTCCTCAGAGCTACTTGCTAAATAATGGAATCTAAATCTCTGCCTTCTTGTGGCAAAGTTAAAAAAAACATTAAAATTAACCAAATTATACCGTGGTCTAAACAAAGCAGAGCTGGGGCTGCCAATTTCATAATTATCCCAAATGGCTCTTAATATGACACAGACAAATACTTTCCAATTACCCAATGGAACAATGCTGTGCTGGGGGAAATGGAGAACAATATATATTATGGGGGCCAGAGACCCAGGAGACTAAGGATTTACACTCTACTACTACTGCTGCAATCCACACAGGGTAAGGGAGGGACCCAGCAGGGTGAGAGCCCATCCTTACCCACCCCCTCGTGCTGCAGTGGGACTGTTTCCTGAGCAGTACATGGACAATGGGCCACCAGGGAACGGGTCAGTGAGGAGGATTTGTATCAAAGGTTTCGTAACTTCTGACAAGAAAGCTGGGAGTGGCTTAAAGGCGACCAGTTGGCTCCAAGGTGCTAAAACCACTGTCCTCTCCAGCACAGCTGAAAGTGCAGTGTGCTCTCTGTCCTGGTGTGACAGAGAGAGTGGCGCAATCTGCCAGAGACCATTGCATGTACAACAGGAACATGCTCGGGGCTGCTCCTGGACCTCATGCTCATATTGCTGCTTGTGGAAGTCAAACTGTGGAAAAGCATGGGTTTGAATTCAGGGTGCAATACCTCTACAGCAGGATAATATTCATGCCCAGACTGCTTTCTGTGTTGAACTGTGTCCTTGGATGGCTCTCAGCTATGTGTGTTTGTCTGTATTTTGGCCCTCAATAGTGCAGCAAGCTGTTTCTTCCAGCATTTTCCCATTAATAATGGTAGCTCATAGCATTCCGCTTTGCAAGAAACTATGAGTTTTTATGCTCTCCACATCTGGGTTGTGCATGCACGTGTGCCCTGGGAGCATGGAGCTGAGTGGGTTCATGAGTGTGCACAGAGCATTAGCTCTGCAGAATTTCTGTCATCCAATATATACATTCCTGGAGAATCTATTCTCTGACTTCTTTGCCCAATTGGTACTTTCTGGCCTTGTAAGTGTCTGCTGTTCTCATAGTGGTCCTGAAGACCACCTTCATGTGAGTAACATGCATTTGTTTCAGCAGACGATCCCTCACACATGTACAATCTGGACAGGGAAGCTCTGTTATAGGTGAGGAACTCTTTGACTGAAACCTACCTCTCACATGTCTGGAAATGCTGGTTTTACAAACTCATGCAATAGAGACCTTGCTAGGCCTCACAAAAAACATAAACTAGACTTACAAAAACATGACTTAAGTGAAAAATAACCATGGGCACCCATTGATGGACCAGGTCATCACCTGTCCAAACTCAAGGGTTCCCTCAGGCCAGCATTTTACAGCTTTTCTGTGCACTCAGCATGGCAACAGACATTTGTCTCCAAATGACTACCCTGTGATCCCTCAGCCCTAGGATCCAAGGTCTGGAGACAGGGTTGGACAACACAGAGACTGTGAGAAAGCAGATTACCAGCTATGGCAACATCTGCTACTCTTGATTGAGTGGCTGGGTAAACTCTACCAGCGACTGCATCCTGCAGCCCTTCCCTGGCATACAGTGCCCCGTGTTAAACACTGCTTCCTTACCTTCTGTTGGTAGCTGCAAAACAGCTGGGAAATGGAGAGGAATGGGCATGTGATGGCCAGTGTGCTGTAAGCAAAGGGACAGGTCATGGATGTCCCAGACCCTGATCAGACTGTCAGTGGCACAGTTTTCATTGAAAAAAAGTTGAGAAGTTTTTAAAAGAGATTGAAGACTGCTCCTGGGCTGCAAAAAATCCTCAGAAATCAGGATAGGAGTGATTTTTTTGATGAAAATATGCTACTGCTTTACCAGACTTGGTACAAGGACGGTGGTAGTGATGGGGTTAAAAAGCCCTCAGGACGGGAACTTTTCCTTGCACGCACCACACCACCAGAACCCTGCACAGAGTCTTGGTACAGCACCTAAGGCCACAGCCACCCATCACCCACACTGCTCTGGACAGGGATTGTGAGGTCTTAGAATCATGGAATGCTTGGGTTGGAAGGGACCTTTAAAGGCCATCCAGTCCAACCCCCTGCAGTGAGCAAGGACATCTTTAACTAGATCAGGTTGCTCAGAGCCCCATCAAGCCTGACCTTGAATGTCTCCAGGGATGAGGCCTCCATCACCTCACTGGACAACCTGTTCCAGTGTTTCACCACACTCAGAGTAAAGAGGTTCTTACTAATGTCGAATCTAAATCTACCCTGCTCTAGTTTAAAATCATTGCCCCTTGTTCTGTTGTAAAACACCCTTGTAAACAGTCCCTCCCCAGCTTTCTTGTAAGCCCCCTTCAGGTACTGGAAGGCTGCTAATAAGGTCTCTCCACAGCCTTCTCCAGGCTGAACAACCCCAACTCTCTCAGCCTGTCCTCACAGTAGCGGTGTTTCAGCCTTCTGATTATTTTTGTGGCCCTCCTCTGGACCCACTCCAACAGCTCCACATCCTTCTTGTATTGAGGACTCCAGAGCTGGACACAGCACTGCAGATGAGGTCTCACCAGAGCAGAGTAAAGGGGCAGAATCACCTCCCTTGATCTGCTGGCCACGCTTCTTTTGATGCAGCCCAGGATGCGATTGGCTTTCTGGGCTGTGAGCGCACATTGTTGGCTCATGTCCAGCTTCTCATCCACTGGTACCCCCAGGTCCTTTTCAGCAGGGCTACTTTCTCTCACATCATCCCTCAGCCTGTACTGATAATGAGGATTACCACTACTAAGGTGTAGCACTTTGCACATGGCCTTGTCGAACCTTATGAGGTTCGCATGGGCCTACCTCTCCAGTTTGCCTGGGTCCCTCTGGATGACATTTCATCCCTCTGGCATGTCAACTGCACCACTCAGCTTAGTATCACCTGTAAACTTGCTGAGGGTGCCCTTGATCTCACTGTCTAGATAATTGATTAAATCCTTTCTTACAGTCAGCTCAGCTCTGCATGGCTTGGCCAGAGGAGCTATACCTTCCCCTCTGCACTTTGCTGCATGTGCAGGGGCTTTTCTCTTCTTCAGCCTGCCCACCTCAGCGGACGGACAGGTGGTTCCTCCATGGGATGTAGGGTAGCTGGTCTCCTCCCTGGGTCTCAGCTAGAGACAGGTCATTCCAGGAGTTGAGCAGGAGCATTATTACCACCCACAAAAGTCCACACAATCTCAGGAATGTCTCTTTTCTCTGTCACAATGAACCCAGAAGTTTTGGAAATTCTGCATTGGAGAAAGATTCTTTTTTCACTGGGGGAGCTGAGAGAGCTGAGAGCCCAAAGCTTGCTCTGGGGATCTCTGAAGGACCTGAGTATGTGAAGATGTGTCCATGCTGTTGACAGCAGCACAGGACAGGTTGAGCACTGGGGATAGGAGCAAAGCCCATGCACTGAGCTGAGGGGGTAGCTCATTGGTCTGTGCTGTGCCAGGGGTGCTGAGACCTCTTCCCTCCCTGCCATCCTTTTGCCCATCCAAAAGGGCTCAAGGACCCCTCAAGGTCTGGGTATGGTCAGTCACAAATCTCCTACCTCACTTTCCAGGGAGCTGAGGTGCTAAGTGCTGTAACTATTAATACTATAGCACAATGGAGGATATGGATGTCGGTTACCTTAGAAACCCACGGGGGGGTAATTTTCTGATTCATATCAGATTCAGAACCAATGTTTAAAATTACATACAGGCTTGTTGTTTTGGTAGAGTAACTGAAAGCAGATGCTGGATGGAACAGCCAGTGAGAAGCGTAAGGACTCCCCATGCACACAGCTCAGTGCACAGAAACAACTTGCCCCAGAAAGGATTTTCTTGCTACCTATAGCATGCTGCCACATTCAGAGCCAGTCAGCCTGGGCCACAGCGAGTCTTGCTGCTTCCTGCAGACTGGCACTGTCCTCTCCCCGCTTTCAGGTTCCCTTTGTCCCCTAGGACTGACCCAGTGACAGAGCACACCTTGCATCTTCTCTGATGCTCCACAGGCTTTTCCTCCCCTGGCTTGAGTGGATTTGATTCTCCTATGAACTCCTGGGCAGATGAAACTTTGTGGGGAAAAGGGGTGCTCTTCAGCCATGGGGTTCCAGGGACAAGCTAAGAGGAGGACACAAAGGCCACCAGGGTATACTCAGCACTTATCTGCCAGGACACCCATTTTTCTACTCCAGGCCATTTCAGCTCCTCCCTGGCAGCAGTTAGCTGCTTTTCACAGGTAAGCTGAACCCTAGCACTGCACCATGTGCAGGATGGGTGCATGATCATTTTGAAAACCATGTTCTCTCTGTTTGCAAGGGGAAGCCCTGCAAAGCAGCTCTATGTACTTTTTTGCTGTCACCAGCTCTAGGCACATGCACATGGCTCTCTCCACTCCCTATGCAGCTGAAACTCCTTAACCAGCTTAAAAAACACTACAGGAAAATCCACCATCCCAAACCACTCCGTGTCAGCTGTGTGCTACCTCAGAGCACCCATGAACTCTTCCAAGCAGATGGACAGCTGGTGAGCTAGGCACAAGGAGGCATAACCCCTTCTCAAATGTCCTGACATCTTCCTTTTCTTTTCCTGGGACAGTCTGCATGTCACCACATAGCAAAACCAGGCTGGGCTTTTCCCATGTCCTAGTCTCACCTCACCTCCTGTCTGCAAAGGCTTTGACTGTTCTGCTGAGACTCATGCCCTTTGGAGAAGTACAAGGAAGAGATGAGTGCAAGATGGGACTTGTGGGCACTGTCCTGGGGAGCTCTCTTGCGTTATTTAGTACCAGTCCCATTGATACCTCCCACGAATCATGCATGTCCTGCTCGCAGGAAGTTTCTACCCTGCCAGAAGAGGAACTAGGCTTGATCACAGAGAACTGAAGTGTGGGGTACGTACAGATGACTGCGAGGCCCATGTGCAGGGCTGAGAGCACCGCACGCTCCTCTGCAACATCCCAAATCCTTTTGAGTCGAACTTGTGCCGGAGCTTTGAGGTTTCCAGTCTCTAGATTATGTTATGGATTTCTGCAATCTGATCAGTGATCTTATGTAAGATCTCTGTGTGTCTCCTGATCACAAGGATCTCAGCAGCACACTGCAGTGTGAAGCAGAGAAACCCCGTGCACTGGGAGAGGCAGTGCTGCTGGTACTGCATTAAGTGAGTGAAGAGTCAGGTGAAGAAAGAAGGCAATGAAGAAAAGAAATGAACACATCCCTCTGGTCACCAGATCACACAGTGTTTCAGCTGGAGAACCTGAAGACTGCTTTTCCTGATGTAGGTTTCACCTCTGCTTCCAAAGATGGTCTCCTGTACTGCTGCCATCTGCTCCCTGTGCCAGGCCTGTCTCCACAAGGCAGAGCTATCTGTGCTGGAGAGGAAGCCACTGGGCTTTCCTCTCTGACACAGGCAGCCTTTATGCCACCTTGAGCTGGTTTCAAAGCAGAGCTGGGGACAGATAGTGAAGGGTGAGGCTGGGGATGCTCAGTGGAAACTCCATTGATTACTCAGTGCAGTACCTTCCCAACATCATGAACACCTCAGCCCCAGGGGAAAATCTGGGTTCTATCAGCTCTTATAAGCAAGTGTTTCGAAAGGTTTACAGAAAAGTAAAGTAAACAGAGCTCTGAGTAACAAAAGAGCCCCGTTTATGCATTCTTTGATTCACTGTAAAGGATGGTGTAAACTGACTTTTTAACCAAGCATTAGGCAAGATTTGGGCCCCCGCCATTATATAATAAACAGTGACATGGCTATATTAAAATATTTACTTAATGCACTGAAGTGACTTATAGTATGAGTGGCTACTCAATAGGATGGCCTAAGTGTTAAGGCGTCAGGTGCCATCGCCTGTATAAATATTCTGTGTGCACTTGTTTATAGGAAAACCCCATCTGGATTTGGCTAAAACAGCAGACACCCTGCTGACCCGAGTTTTTGCTATTGGAAAATATAACACAAGTGTTCACTCATCTAGAATAACAGCAGTGGTTAAGTGCCATCTGACAGACAGAAGGGTATTGGCTTTTCTCAATACACAGCAGGCTTGGTGCTGTGAAGGGCTTCACAGCAGCGACTCCCCAAGATTTACAGCATCCTGTGGACCAGAAGCAAAAGGCTCTCCCTCCCTGCTTGTAGCTCTTGGCAGACAGGAGACATCAGGATGCCTGGGCACATGCAAAAATGCTCAGACACCCCCCAAATCCTGCTGAGACACGATTGTGGGCTGTGCTACTCTGTGAGAAGACAGAAGGTCAGGTCCCCTTCTCCATCTATCTGGCTGCTCTGAAATGTTAAGCAGCTTCTGCCCATCTGTGGTGTCCACTTAGTTATATATATCCAGTGGAAGAAGAATCTGAGGCCAAGTAAAGCCTATGCTGAAGCACGCTTCCACCTCCAGAGCTGGCAGTGGGAATAGGGAGTCTGAGACTCTCTGCTAGGAATTTTCTTAGGTCTTTGCTGTCAGGCAAGGAGTAGATAGATGTGGGAATCCTCTCATGGGCTGGAAGAGAGAGGTTCCCACTCACAGCTCCTCTCTCCCCACGAGGCCCTGACCCAGGCAAGCACTGCTCTCCTGCAAGGATAAGTTGATGTTCCTCTCACACTACACTACACACGCACACATGCATATCCAGATGCCTGCTTATCCTATGAACAAATTTCTACACCTAATTCAATCTGAGTTCAGCTTTTTTAGATGAGAGTGACATGAATTACATTTGCCTTTCAAGTAAGACCTCTTTAGGACCTGTCACAACTCTACCAGCATTCTTCTCTTTCACAGAAAATATGATGCCTGACAAAGCCAAGAAAAGCATCTTTGTTTTTCACAGGTACATCTTTTTCAT
Source organism: Mesitornis unicolor (assembly GCF_000695765.1). Taxonomy (NCBI): domain Eukaryota; kingdom Metazoa; phylum Chordata; class Aves; order Mesitornithiformes; family Mesitornithidae; genus Mesitornis; species Mesitornis unicolor. The sequence goes on from NW_010179191.1 coordinate 39,355, forward strand.
GTCTCCCAGCCAATCTACAATCAAATAGCAGAGTTCTATCTTTCTGCTACTTATCTTCAAAAAGCGGGCTCAGCTTACAGGAGATGTGGGGCCATGCAGGGAGAAGGAAAAGAACAACCTATTCTGGGTCACCCCACTTGAATGCGGGGCTATAAAAGTGTCTGACCTTCCTATCACAACACAAGCCAGGGCAGAGAGGAAAACTGCTGATGCTCTTGACTTCAGTGACTATGATTGTCAGTGCCAATGTGTCCGCTTTGGCTCCAGGAGGTTTAAACACTGGTGGAGACAAAAAACATGGGAAAGAGAGTGCAGATGCACTTGTCTGGCACAGTACATGGGACTCCTTCCACGCAGTGACCACTGATGCGTGGGAGGATTACACATGGTAGCTGTTATCCTCATGAAGGTGTCCTCTCACTCCTGTGCAGTCACTGGTGTGTTGGTGGGAGAGATATCTGGAGAGTAGGACTGACGACAACGTAAAATCAGGTCATGGCATTGTATAGCTGAGTCTTTAACACCTCCAATGATGAAGACACCATGTGGGAAGTAAATTCTGATGGGGTCCCTCTGTCAGCATTCTTGGGAGATCCTCTGTTCCCGAGGGCTTGCAGGAGGAGGAGAAATAAGAAGCTCTTTGGGGGCCTAGTTCTTGTCCTTAGGGAATACCCTTGCCACTTGAGTTTTCTCCAGAAGTCTGCTGACGCCAAAGTCCTCAGGTCTTCAGCTCTCCAGACGTCCTTCCTTTAGTGCTCCTGAGTGGTACATAGATGGCTGGGGTGCTTGGTGCCCCTCAGCTCTTGTTTGAAAGGGTCTTGCCAGCTGGGCTTTGTTCCTGTAGGCATATGTGAAGCTGCCAGACAGCTGGCATTTCAGATTGCCAAATAAAATCTACTAAGCTAGTAAAAGGATATTTTTCCATTGGAAAATTATTCTGAAGGAAAATTTATGGCTGTCAGCAGATCTCTGTGTGTACTGTAGGCTCAATCTGACTGTATGCAGTGATCTGGGAGCTCTCCGCAGGGACAGTCCACCAAAGCTCTCCTCCCCTTGGTCAGTCCTGCATGAGATGACAGCTGGCTGAAGAAACCAACCTACTCCCTGAGGGTTTTGCATACTGCTAGTGGTTGCAAGAAATTCCCATCCTGCTGGTACCCTGAGGTAAATATTTACCACAGGTCCTGCAAAAATGGTATGATCTGGCTGCCTTCTGGGGTGAGCCCACCACTAGCTCAAGGCTGAATGCATGTTTGGTGGTCCCTCATGTGTACCCTAAGAAATGGAATCTCATTGCTTTCAAACTGTTTCTCCAGTTGCTCTCAATCCGTCTGAATCCTAATCCTGCCCTGTTGTGAGCTTCCTCTCCTTCTCAGCCTGTGATCAGTCACTGAAGCAGTACATAACCTTTGCTCCATCACCCTGCTAATTCATGGAAGACTTCAGGGTACCCTATCAGTGACAGACCCCCAGCTGTCTCATTCACCACAGCCTTTCAGACAGACATCAAATGAGAACAACCACTGAGCATGCTTGCTACCTTGTTTTGTACCCAATCGTTACCAATTCCACCCAGACCATCTCCTGTCTGTACACAAGGAAGTCACCGGACAGAGTGCAAAATCTCTACAGCATTAAGTTATTTGACAGCTATTGCTTCTCCCTACCTGTAATATGTTAGCACAAAGGAAAGGAGGTATTTCAGCATTATACTTTTTTTTTTGAGAAATCCATGTCAGCTGGCTGCTACACTTCATTATGTCCTAGTCTAGATGTCTACAAATTTCATGTTCTATTATTTGTGACAGTACTTAACAGTATAACTGGCATTACATGGATTTTTCCTTATATCTGTCCCTCTTTTCTCCCTGCCTGAGGACAGACACAATCTTGTTCCTGCCCTTGTTTTCAGGGAGAGCCACCAGGAGCTCTGAGATGGCTTCAGTTCCCTAAATGATCTAGAGAAATTCAGCAGAATTTCAGCAGGCCTAGCTGAGGTGAAAATAAGTGGATTTCACTTATTTGAGCACTCTCAAACAGATTCTTTTCTTATTCGATCCACATTTCTCCCCCTTTGTAGCTAGTTAATTGCATTAATCAATTCTTTGAAGTTAATGACTCTAGCAACAACTGAAGCAGAGAAAGTATTGAATTCATCAGCCCCACCATTTCATCTATTGTTAACTTTCCCTCTGCACTGATCAGTGGGCTTGCTTTCTTTGACCTTCCTTGGACATCCTTGGCTTTTTTTATCCAGAAGGAAGCTGTAACTGGGCAACCTCACACTTTACTTGAAAAAAGCAGAGATCTCCTCCTGGGTAGAGCCCTGGCAGTGTGCAGTGAGTGTACAAAGTGAGGGAGGGACCACAGCGATGGACAGACTCCACTTCACCCGCCTCTCCTCGTGGTGGTCCCACACTGCCATACATCTGCCTCAAGGCCCAGGTGCTGCTCCCATGGCTCTGCTCATCCTCACCAGATTGCAGAGGACTGGAAGTTGTAAAAAACTCTTAGCCTGCAGCTCTTCCCGGTTTGTTTTTCCTGTCCCTACCCCACATCGCTATCCCTCTTCCCTGTCTTCCAGCCTGTAATTATATAACAACCCGGGTAGTGTAAATACAATCCAACTCTCACATCCTGTCAGACAACACTTAGCAGAACAAACCTGCCTGCAGAGTGCTGGCACAGTGGCTGCACACGCACGCCGTGTGTTGCACTATCTTTATGAGTAGGATAGTTTAGTCTAGTACCCTTTTGTTGAATAACACCATCACACATGGCGTCAAGAAACAGAGATGACAGCAGCCTTACCGCGTACTGAGGTTGTGAACTGATGAGATACCAGCTGAACTTTTGTGCAGGAAGGATGGTATATGTCAGCCCCTTGCATCGTGCAGGAGAGCAGACATAAATCCTTAGGCACAAGTTTTGTTGCTCACAAGAACATGCTTCCTTACAAGAACATGCTTCCTGTGGCTGCTTCAGCTGTGAACAGGAGTGTGTGGAGGGGTTTCTCACCTGGCCATGCAACTCCAGCAGAGCGAGGTGGGACACTGCAGAAGGGGGCAGAGGTGTCCTGCACTAAGCCAAGATGAAGCTCTGTGTCAGGAGTGGTGCAGATGACCACCTTTCCCAGGGAGTTTCCCTACTTTAAGGCAGGTGTGAACCTACTTCTCAGGCAGCTCCTCAGAACTCCTGCCTTCTCCCAGTACCACCTCCTTCTCAACACATCAGGGCAGGAGTGTTCCCTGGCTGTCTCCAAGGACAGTGAAGTGCTCTGGGGTCCTGCAGCTGCTGCAGGTTTTATGAAGGCAAGGCCCTCTTATCCTCCCCCACCATAATGGCTGTGTGGACTTGTACAGCCAGGTTCTCACATCAGGAGGCTTGTGATTGCCTGATGTGCAGTGGGCTCTCCCATTCCTTGGAGACAGTAACAATCAAGAGCATGTGCTGCCTGCTTGGACTTGAAGTCACCAGATAAAGATGGATGCTAAAGCTGAGGACTGTAGACTCCAAGTACACAGATTAGGTGAGTGTCAGGTGGGTGGGAAACAGAAATTGGGTGATGGTTTGTTACAGCGCTACAGCATTTCCACCACAACAGGCATCATAGTGAAAGACTACTAGTCCTGAGTGTGGTGGCCTTGAGGGAAAGACTAGAGAGCATGGAATGGTAGGAAAGATTGAGACGCTGGAAAAACTGACATATAAGGAAAGATTAAACATGACTGCTCTAGGCAGAGAAATATACTGAGCCCCTAATTAGTGCTGCCCTATGCCTTCCGTGAGAATCCTCACTTGTAAACACTGAGCACTGAAACAATGGTATCACTGGCTGAAATGCTTAAAAAAATATCCTAATGATTTTTTTGCAGAATATTTTAACGAATATAAAACAGAGAAGCAGAAAACAAACATCTGCTAATAATACAGTTCCAGCATTTAAAAGAAGATAAGGGGTTTTTTTTAGCAACCTCTGCTATCAACTTAGCTGAAAATCAAATATCAAGGTTAAGTTTTCCTAGAACTGCTAAAATCACAGCCAAATCAGCTCAGCCCCTTCTAAATGGAAGAAGGTGAACAGCTGACAGTTTATATCATGTCTAGAAGTCAGACCAGGAAGCTGGTATTTAGCTGTGTGTCTGGGGAATAGAGAATAATGTCTTGCAATTCACCTAAATGCCACCCGCACCTAGGTCGGCTACAAGCTGGAACTTGCCAAAAATCTAAAGACTTATGTGCTGACGCTCTGCTGGCAGAAATTGGGAATATGTTGCTTGTCTGAGCAGAGTGCAACCTGTGCTGCACTTGTCAGCCTCACCGAGACTGTCCCAGACATAAGAGATCAGGACAAAGCAGTTGCTACAGTGAGGTCCCTCTCCCCTCTCTGCTACAACTGGTCCATGTGCCCTCAAAGTCGCTTTGTTGGCAGTTGATGGCAAAAGAGAACCCTGTCTGCATCAAGAAGCTCAAGAGATGCTCAGAGGCAGCATCTTCTCTTCCCAGAAAGGTTTCTAATTCTTCCCATCCTTACCCACAGGGACAACCACCCTCTTACACCCAAACCTAACTCACTTATGTCTCTGTGCTGTGTCCGTTTGACCAGACGGATATCCAGGAGGTTTCCTGCCCGCCCCACCTGTCCTGTGAGGGTGCTGTGTAGAGTGAGAGCCATGACTGATCAAGGGAAGCCCCTAGGGACCATGTGGCCATACGCTGGCTGACATCTCAGCCCTTTTCTGGGTGTGTGGGCAGGCAAGCTGAAAGCTTTTGATGGCAGACCTTTGCAGACAGCTCAGCCACATGGAAGAGAAGGGACACCTGATCTTTTCCTGTCTCTTATCCCATCTGTTCACACAATGCTGTAACCGACTATCAAACTGTGCTCAGGGCATGGGTGAGAGCAAGTGTAACAGAATCTTCCAGTCTCCAAGTGCATTCAGCATGTTCATGCTTTCCAGACCTAATGCTTCCCTTCTTCCTCTGATCAGTCCTGAGAGTGGCATGTGAAAAAAACCCTACCATAGCGGAAGCTCCAATGTCTGCAGTGAGTCCTTCGGCATCACATAGAGTTTCTTCTAAGTTACAGCAGCTGCAGAGGCAGCTGCACCAGCTGCCGGGAGGAATCTGGCTGTGCCAAAATCTGTCCTCCAGGCTGAGCTCTTCCAGACCCTGTGGCGTGTGCACAGCTGAAGCCCAGCATGGTCAGGTATGTTCTGAGTGCAATCTGCTGCTCAGCACAGATCTGGTCCTGGCTTTCCTAGGAATATCAATGCCACGTAGTAGCTAAGAGGCTCCTGGATTTTTGCATTCCCTCTTTTGCCTGCACAGAGGCAATCCAGAGCTGCAAGCACAGAGCAGTTGCTGACTGCTTGTGTTTCAAGAGCATCATCCTGGCAGGGTTCCTGATTCTTTCACAAGTGATGCAGGGGCTCAGAAGCAAAAGCCTTTTGACTTCAATGAGATTCTCATCGCTAAAGCCACTGAACAAAGCTTTCCTCCTGATCGTGATGGTAGGAGGCAGACTGATCATGCTGCTGCTAAAAGACGGGTAGATTTTCAGGGATGAGAATATGGACAAGTGGATCTTTTTTTTCTCAGAGGTAGCAAAAGCAATCCTGATGAGACAGTGCAGTCTCTTTATTAGAAACCTGCTGTCTGTGTGCGCATAGGATGACTTTCTTTTCTCTGGGCATGCACGGATGGCAGTCCTTCCTTCATATCACTCCAAGTCTAGAAGACAAAACTGTCTCCTCAGGTTGAGGGCTCACTGCGAAGAAGCTGCCTTGGCAGGGAGGGCAAAGTCCCAGCTTGGAGGTCTTCCTGGCTGGTGCTTGGGCTGCTCTGAGAGATAGCTCAGGTCTTGGTGGCAAGGTGGGGAAGGAGATCCCAGGTTTCAAAAGCAACATCCTTCCCTTTGGCACTGAAAACACAGAGAAGCAAGGTAGGTGGTGGCCTATAAAAAGTGATTTCCAGTACTTATCTGTGACTTTCTGGCCTTTTTCTTCCTGCTATATCCTGCACTGCTGGTGAAACACAAGAACCCAGTGTCTCAGTCACTGCTGGGAAGCTGTTAGTTTTACTGTGAATTTCCAGCTTTTGGAGCCATTTTCACCTCATGCGTACAGTGGGTACCACACCAGTCACTCGAGAGAGCCAACTGACTTTAAGTCTGCTAATTCCCTTCCCCTAGTGCTAGGACAAGTCTGCAGTTGCCCAAGCAAAAGCCAAAGCTCTGACTTCATCCTATGCACTGGTTACATCCAAGGGGCTCAG
>NW_010179191.1:45661-61031 GCF_000695765.1 Mesitornis unicolor
TCTTTCATGACAGAGAACTGAACAGTTGTGCCTTGTGTGTCTCCAACTCAGAACTAGAGCGAAAGGCATAACTACAGCCAGACCACATGATACACCAAACATCACCCCCTACACTGGTTGCAGCCCATCCACATTCGTCCCCAGCATTATGTTCAATATTGACCTTACAGATGTCTGTTTGTTAAAACTATAGATAAAACCTGTGCTGTTTGCCAAACTGTGGTCTTTCCTCTGCTCACAAAAAAAGAGGTCATGCCTTTGGCTTGGACAACTGCCCTAGATGACATCAGGGCTCTGGTTTACAAAGGACAAAACAAAGAATACTCAAATATTTTTCTTCAGTTAACAGTAGTGGATGTCCATGGTCACTGGTAGGACATTCAGGGAACAGTGTTTCCTGGAGGACAGGATGGGACAAAAACTCCTTCAGTACCTCCACTGTCTAGTCATCTTAAATACTTAAATGTGAGATTAGATGCCCACTGGGGTGAAGCTGGCAAAGGTAAAGCTCCAGATAGCCAGTGTTACACTTTTGAGTATGGCATTTTCTTCATATACAAATCCAGATTCACCCTGCTTAATGTAGGCATGTCAATTAGTGACCAAAGTTAGCAGTGCTGCTTCCTGGACAATGGCAAGAGACAGATCCTCCTCAGGTTTAGCCTGTGTCTCTGAGTTGCCCAACTCATCAGCTGAAATCAGATGGGATGCAGTGGAGCCTGTCTACCTGGTGGGGTCTTCATCCCAGGAGTGGCCTGCTCTGAGTGGGCTCTGCACAGGGAGGTTTTAGAGAGGAGTGATAGTGGAAACCGAGCTTTCTCCAAAGTAACCAGCGGTGGAACAAGTCAACATGGAGCTGTTAGCTGACAAATAGGACTCCTGCACCTGTACCAGCTCTAGGTGAGGTGATGGCATCCTGTGGTGGTCTTGCTTTAGACGCACAACTTAGCCCAAACTAAGCAATGCTCTTCACCCTCCATTGCCTGTTCAGGCTCCTGCCTGTTACATGCCTCACATTAGACACTCTGAACACCCCCAAGCCCTTCTGCATCCAAGCCTTAACCTTCTGCACTGCCACAAATCCTGGCCCTGCCAATCCTTGTCCTAACCCAGCTCTTGGTGGTCAATGAGACGTGAGCATGTAGAACCACATCAGACAGACCCAGTGCCCCCATCCAAGCTTCCTTGCAAGGTGCCTGGCCCGGGGTTCCTCTTTGTCCTGCCCATATATTCTGGGTGATGCCAGCAGAGACCCTCCATGTGGCACAAGTTACAATGCTCTCTTTCTGTTTTTTCACAGGCTCCATCACTCAGCACCAGTCAGTGCAGGGGCCCTGGATCTCTTTGGGATACGAAGTGGAGATTGCATTCCCATCTGATCTTTGCCTTGTACAAACAAATGCCATTTAATGTATTTCTGTCAAAAAGGGAAAGACTCTGCATTTTAACTTCTATTCTACTCTTTGATAAAAGTACTCTACTGAAAGTAACTCTTTGGAGAAGATTTTTTGTCTCCCATGGAGAGAGGTAGCACTCACTGTGTAAGGCTCTTGAAATGGAGACATATTAAGATCAAGACTTCAGTTTTGTGGATGGTACATTTATGATTTTTTTGTCTATTCTTTTCCAAGGAGCATTAATCAGCATAACAGAGCTGACATCCCTGAGATGGTTTTCTTTCCAGCTGCTTCAGGCAAACAAATTTGTCCCAGGGAAGTCAGAAAAAAATGCACAGATAATTATATTACTGCTCTTTAAGAAATGGATTCACATCTTGCAGAACTACCAGGTCAGGCTGATAAGAATGCAATACAGATTAATTAGATTCTATGGATTCAATAGCCTAGAGATAATGTGACTGAAAACCACCCCTTCTGGTGGTGCCCATTCTGTTGATCAGTGCCTGCAGAAGGGAACCTGCTGAAGGCATGTGTTCATTATGAACATGGAAGACAGGAAGACTCAGGCCTGCCACTGGCCTGCTAACCGTGCTTGGGTATGTTCCTCTACCTCCTGGAATGACCTTTTTACATTGCTCGCCCTTGGGAAAAAGGTCTCACCCATTTACTTTCATACAATACTTATTCAAATGAAATTTGGTTATGACTGAAGCTTCAAGGTGATCTAAGTATCAAGCACCTTCTCCCTCAAATTCCTGGCTGCCTCAGTCTCTCTTTCCCATGACTTGTCTCATCTCCAGCCTGCTTTGTTGTCCATCTCACTGCCTTTTCTCATGTCCAACTCCTTGCACTGAGATCCCATGGCAGACCTTTTGTTGTGCACTTCTTCATTCATCCTTCAGGTCCTCCAACTCTAAGCTCCCATGGCACTTTGATCCTCTTTTTACCCCTCAACCAGCATCATTTGTCCTCAGGCCCACATATCCCAGATCATCATCCTAGTACCCATCCTACCCATTCCCCACCTGGCTCCCCATACTGTTTCTCTGTTGCTCCCACCTGGGCTCCTGAGTCCACCTACACCTTAGGGTCCTTCTCATATTTTCTTCCCCTGCCCTCCAAGATTTGTATTGCTTTTAAGGATGGTCATATCCAGACCCTGCTTCTCTCACAAGCCTGTCCTCAGCAGGACTCATGGAGAACAACACAGTGAACAGGGCTGCAGCATGACCCGTGCAGACAAACTCGTGCAAGACATTAGGTGCTGAACTCTAGCTAGTTTCCACTAAGGCTGTCTGAACTCGGACTTTTCAAACACTTTTAATGTTCCCAAATTTGGGCATCTTTTCTCTAGGATAGTAAGAGGCACATCTTGACATATGCACCACCATCTCTGCCAAATGTCACGTCCTGCTCCATAGACTGCATGTGCTGGAGCTTCTCAAAATAAAAGTTATAAGAATTTTGGAAAATGGGCAAAATCAACTGTTTTTCTCTTATCTCATTCTTTGATGTTGCTTAACTGATTTCAGTGCAATGTCTGAAAAAAAAAATCCAGAAGGAGGCAGATACACAGCATGAGGAATCCTGGTCCTGAGTGTTCATCAAAGTTACTGACAAATGAACACAGACCCTTGAGTTGAGAAGTGTTGAATGACCTGAACTGCAATTATTACTCACTCTCTTGTCACTAGCAGTAAGCCACACTTCAATCTTGAATATTAAATTTAGGCTTTAGTTGCCCTGAACTTAGATTTGGTTTACTTCAGAGGTACCAGTCATTTTGTAAAGGGTGATGCTGATGCCAAAATTTGTTTAAGATTATCTCAGAGGAATTAGAGTTGTCAAATCACAGGTCTCTAAAGTAACACTGAGAGCACACTTCATCTGCCCAGAGCAGTCAAGACAGGCCTGCACCCAGAATGGTATTTCCCAGCCCTTTGCCCATCCTGTGATGATGCTTGTTCCCTGGAAGACTCTTCCATCTTCCAGCTGGAATTTGTCCTGATAGTCAGAATAACAAACACACGTGACCTTGACCAGGAGCATCTCAGTACTCAGATTGTTCCTGGCACATAAGGATCCTCCTAAGCACTCACCTGAGAAATTCAGGCCCCACTCCTACCTGTTTCTTATGTGGTTTCCACCAGTACATGGACATTACTAGCAAGACTAATTAAGAAAGGTGAACACCAACTTAAACATTGAATAGCCCACACTGCAGCTGGTGGACTGAACTATAACATTTAAAATTTACCCTGCAAGGATATATTGCACACATCCTGTCTGAGACCAGAAATACTCTGTTGCTCTCCCAGTCTACGAGAGCAGACCTGAGTGCACAAACCTACCTGGAGTACCATCAGAGGGCATAGGCTTGAATTTCTGGTACCTTTACAGCATGCAAATATTTTGAGGGTCAAGAATTATTCAGTGACAGAGATTAATAGCAGATCACAGACGGATTCAAGACAGTCACCACCTGCTCGTAGTCAAATTATAGGAAGATGCAGGCAAAACTGTCACATCTGTTCAATAATTAATTATTGACCTTTTCTATGCCTGAACCCTTGGAGCAATCCCTCTGCCTGTGCCATGTAAACACCCTGATGATCTGTGTAGACTGAGAACACTGCACATTTCATTGCTGTTTAGTTCAACTAGACATGCAATGTTTCAAACCACCGCTGAATGGTTTGCATTTCTGCACCAATATAAACTAGTTTGGACACAATTCAGCTTTTCATGCTGCTTTCAGGATGTCACAGTGCCTGCTGCCCCGCAGTCCCAGGGCACTGCCAAGTGCCTGGACCAGCAACTACTCTCTCCAGCCCCTCTGCTCTTCAGCTCCATCATTTTCAACACCTACATGGATCGCTACTTCAGAACTGCCTGGTTCGCAGCTAGGATGAAATTACTGTAGAGAAGATAATTTTTCAGCCGAGGACACTACACATACCATTACAAAGATCGGTATCACAAAATAAAGGAAACTTATGACATATTTTATACCTACTGAATTCAAGTTTCTCACTTCCCCCCCTCTTTCTCCCATTTTCTTTCCTACCTCTGTTTCCTATATGATACTTTCACAGAGATGGTATCTTAAATTTTCCTGTCTGAATTTCATTTTTCCAGCCCTTGACCAGTTCTCTCACCTTTCTGTGCCTCCACTGTTAGTACCAGACTGTTGCAGCTGGTGCTTGCGGCATGTCCACTTGGTAGAAACACAGAGCTCTCCGGTAGGTGCTGCAGGAGCAAGGGAAGTGCAGCCTGGCAATGATCTCCTCTCTGACATCCAGAAGAGCTGTCTCGTGGACCAGTGTGAGTCCACACAGCCAGACCACCTCCAGCCTCCTGCCTGGAGGGTCAAAATGTCTTCTTCATTCTGAAGGGAAGGCTCAGAGCTGAGCAGGAGTAGCACTGCAGCTTCACAAGCAAATGGGAAAGAGCTGTGAAGGGGTCAGAGGGTGAAGATCACCCCCAAAACTGCTCCTACTGAGATAGAGGATTCCCTTAATCCTTTAATCCTTTCTCCAGTTCCATGGTACCATGGGGTCAGTGCACACTCGTCATGATTAAAGTACTGCAGGAATGAAACGCTAATAAATAAATTTTATTTTCTTCATTTCTTCAGTTGTGACATATATAAAAGAGATAAAATGAGCCCTCTGAGACTCCAGCCTTAGCTCTTATCTTCTGTTTGAACCGTTAAGTGCCAGCTTGGTTATTACTCATGCTCTTGACATTGAAGTTTTTCCTTGAGCAGTAACTCTTGAGCTGAGGTTGCTGTGAATAATCTCTGGGATTTAGGCAGCTGCATGCTCAGGCACACACTCACCAACAGCGCTGGGCCCTGACTCCTGCTCCCCTTTCCCTCTGCTAAGCTCCATCAGAGCTGGTTTTGACCCATTGCCTCCACCTGAACTCAGGAATGAGGACCATCAATAAAGTTAAGACACCAGGTACAAGGAGAAATCACCAGCCTGTCTTTCATAAGTGAGATGTAAGACAGGAAACCAAGGGTCTGCTGCCACTGTCAGGTATGGATCTGCTACAGCCCATCCTAAGAAAGCAAGTCCACAGTGCCTCCTGAAGAGACACCTAACCCAGCCTATAATGACCCTCCAAGATGTGAAACCTGGTGGCCAGGACACAGGGCCAGTATGTTCCAGTCACCCACATGTCCAGCTGGAGGTCTTACCACACCAGAGGGAAAGATTTTGGCTAGAATTTTAATGAAACTCAGGGATGGATTGGACCTCAGCTCTAGTTCAGCTGGAGATGTGGGCAGCCATATCTCACTTCATCCAAGAGAAGATGCACTCAGCCCAAAGCAGGATCCTGTTCATGTCTAGAGGTCCAGCACTACTGCTCAGAGTACAAGGCACTTTGCCACTTTGAGTGGTGTCTGTGAAATCTGACCTACCACTTTCTTAGAGAATGACAATGATACCCATGCCTGCAGCCTCCAGCTGAGGCTGTGAACGCTCAGAGCTGATCCTGATCCAAAAGCCAGTGTCTCTCTTGGAGAAAGCATTCACCTTTCCCTGAAGGTCTGAAACACACCTGGACACACTGATTTCTTCCAGCTCCATCCACTTCCAGACCTGATCAGAGCAAACCAATAAACCAAATCAATAATCAGTTCCACCTCCAGACTATGCCTTATTATCTCTACAAATAGTCCATCTTTCCAGTCCCATGCATGCCTGCAATCACAAAGTGAACAGCTAAGGAGTGGGTTTCAGTGCCAATAAGAGATGGGTACTGCATAAACACACCCATCACAGTGCTGCTTGACTCATCCTGAGCAAGACAGAGGCAGAAGTTTGCAGTCAGGGCTGAGGTTCCCTTGGAGAATGTTCACGCACCTTGTGGTGGTTGAGAAGCACTGCTGGGATCCTGAAGTTTCACAGCAGCATCCACAGCCAGCTACCGTTGCTGGACTTCTGCCATGCCATGTCCCTAGGCATAAAGCCTTCCGCATTTGGGAATCACTGGTCTGTATCAAATAAAGCTGCATACCCCTTCAGCAACATGAGGTCCTGCAGGAAGACATCAGTCTCATCTGCCAGTCATTATCCTTATATCCAATTAAATCCAAGGCTTCAGCCCTCACCCTCATTCCCACAGCTCAGTGCGGCAAAGCTGCAGCACTGCCTGCAGCTCTGTCTGGCACAGGACAGTGCATCCTGCAGCTTTCTGCATCCCCTTTCTGTGGCAGCAGTAGGTCTTATCCTTACAGAGTGAAGCATCTGCAGTCTCCATACAGTACATGTCCTGCACCCAGCTAAGACACAAACCCACACAGTGCCACAGCCTATGTCCACACTTCAAATTGGGACTCTGCTCAGGACGATATTCTTCTTTGGCTCAGCTTGTCTCTTTGGTGAGGAAAGGAGAGCAAACAAGTGGCAGGACACAGCATTCAAACAGAGCAGGAAAATACTTGCTACCTGCTGTGATGGGAACCAGAGCAGAACAGAAACCTTTCCATCCTGGCAGCTGTACTTGCCCCTAGAGCAAAATCTGATTCAGGAATGCATGTGAATTTAATATAGAGTATCAGAAATCAATATTCAGCTGCTTCCTCTCCTCCAGGGAATGAGGCCAGGTGCTTCTTTTTGAAAGTGGTTCTAAATCAGAGATATATTTTTCCAGCCAGAAACATGGAGCATGAAATGTGTGTATGCTAAAAAGCTGCAATAAAATTTATATTTATCCAGAATAGACAAAGCCCATCTTACTTTGTTGCCTTCCCTCTCTTATCACTCCTGGTAGGAGGTGGTGGGTCCTGCTGACCTCTTGTTTCACGGACAGAACAAATGGCTTTTCCAGCAGCTTTCTGGAGTTTCAATGGCTCCCTTCTCTGCTATGAGATTGATCCTTGCAGACCCTGTAAGTACTGTCCACAGCAAAATGAACTACCTTCCCTCCAGACTTTTCACCCTGCCATTGTAAATCCTGCTGGCTTTTTGCCAAAGACTACTCTAGACACAACCATAATACAGTCATTTTTCTTCTACATGTTGGAGAAGGAAACAGCAGAAATGCTATTCTTTCAAATAATTTAACAAAATACAGATCCCAGTTCAAGGTAACTCTTTAACCTCTTCAGTGAAAGTCTTCACTCCTGCCAGGGCTGTCCAGTCCTGCAGTCGGTCTGACCACAGCCACATGCAGGGGCCTTCCAGGGTGAGGAGCTCTGAACTGCTATCAGAAATCAGATCCACTTACAAGTGTGCTGGTAGTGAGCAGCCCAGACAGATGGAGTGATAGCAGCTGTCCCTCGAAAGTCTTTTCTGCAGTGAAAGGTTAGATGAATGGATATGCTCCTGGAAAGAGCCATTCTTTGAGACTCAAGGGAATCAATGAGAGGAAATGCTGTTTCAGAAAATGCTTGTGTCTCTCAATCTTTCTGGTCTGCAGCAGGACCCTGCAGTGTCCCAGGCAGAGCTTGTCCCTGTGCACGCTCTCATTCACTCCAAAGTGTGTCTGTGACAGGCTCCTGTGTCTGCTGCTCACCCCATGCACACAGCACAAGAGCACATTGGCTACAGCAGGGCTATACCTGAACAAAGCAAGACGGAGAGGATTGGTCTCCATCCTGCCCACAGGCCAACCTGAGCATCATCTTCAAATCACTTCAGAAGCACTTCACGTATTGACTGGAGGACTAAGGAGAGTACAGGCTCCTAAACAGGCAAGGGACAGCCCAAAATGGACTCAAGAGGTGGCAGTTTCCCATCGGAAAGCTATGATTCAGTCTTCCTCAAAACGATGCAATGACTAAAGCATTTTGTCTCCATCTCTGGGTCTGTACATATGGAGTCTTTGCTCCAATGAAACCTGCTGTGATCCAGAAGAGGTATGAGCTAAGGTAGTGATGACTTAACTTCTGTACTTGTAAGGCAAACAAACCTGTTTATTGACCCTGACTTGGGTCTCAGTTGTCTCATAATCAAGGACTGAAATCTGTCTTAAAAGCACTGCAGTAGCCAACTGCTCCATCTTCCAGGTCCCCAGAGTTTCTCAGAGCATGGATAACAACCTCCCTGTGCTTCTTTAGGTGCTTGCCCCACTTCTGCATCCTACTTGCTGCTCTGTGACAGCCCAGGAAGAGGGTGGTCAGTCTGGATGAGCTGCCCTCCTGGAGCAGGACACACAAAGCAGGCAGCTTCGGTGCAGTTAGTAGGTGGCTTTGCTGGTGACAGCAGCCTGCTGGTTGCTCCTTTTCAGAGCAGAGCTGTTCATACCCACACATTGGTCTCTGCTGACACAGACATATAGACAGAAGGCAAGAGCCCTGTGTGTGCCATGTGGTGCAAAGCTTTACACAGCCAGAGATTCTGCCTGGGCCCTGCAGACAGAAAGGGCTTTTCCAAGGAAAAACAGGACAGGAAAGACCTAGTAATCCCCTGAAAGAAACACCAGCACATTCCTCCAGGCAAACAGTTACGTGACAAGCAGCAGAAACGGCTCCCCAAAGCCGCTGGAGAACGAGTCGACAAGTACCATGTGTGGAAATTTCAGCTCCGGTTTTGCAGTGCAGGCTATAATCGTGTAGGAGGTGTAAGCCAGCCCTGCCAAGAATCTGGGGCTCTGCTCCACAGAGATGCATGCACTGTGTCCACATGCAGCGTGCCATCTGCAAGACCTGCCTTGCATGTGCCTTGGCCCAGAGGTGTGCTCCAAGGGTACCTGTGAGCCAGCGGGTGCTCCTGGCTCTGCTGTAGAGCACTGACATGCTCACTGCCCATTCTGCTCCTGCCCAGCACACCAGAAAGAGGCAGCCGGACAGAGACTTGTGTTAACTACTGAGGTTGCATCTCTCCATTTTCTACAACTGAAGAGTTTGTAATCCGGTAACTGTATTACTGTGCAGAGAGCCACCCAGTATCCCTGTCCTGCCTGCTCCTCCATGAAGTAGGACAGCTGATAAACACAGATTATTGCAGGGTCTAGCACAATTTCAGGAGATGGTGTGGGATCACTGGGGTACGTTGGTACCAGCGTGCAAGAGCTACTTGGGTCACAGTGCATGGGAACAGCCTTGTGATGTGTCAGGGCAGGCAGCTTATTAGCACTGGGGCTGTCCTGAGAAGTGTTTAGAGCTTGGAGGAGATGTCCCATTCCAGGTCCTGCATGTGTAGCCAAGTTCTGTGGGCTGACATGCTGCAGAAACCTCCACACCACATGCCCCAGTCTGAGGCAGCTCTGACAGCACAGAGGACAAGATAGAAGGTGACCAGAACCCAGTCTCTGTGTGTCAAGGAGGACATAGTGGAGTCAGAGAAAGTCTGGAGAGCAGTGATGGAAATGAAGAGGGGATAAAGCTGCCTCTCCAGAGGAGACTCTGGAGAGGAGGATGCTGAGGAAGGATGCAGCAGGGTTTACAAACTTACGGAGGTGATGGGCAAGCTGAGTCCAGGACTGTTGTTCCCACACCCCTACTGTGCTAGAAGCAAGGCATAGGATGAAATTGTTAGGAGACCGATTTGCAACATATGAGAGCACTTCTTTATACAACCACTAACGAATGCTTAAGTACTGGGTTGCCATGGGAGGTTGTAAAGGCAGGTGCTATCAGCAGTTCAAAAACAAATTAGACAAAATTATTGATTAATTAGATAAATTAATTAATTAGACCTCTGTTAAATTGTCAATACAACAACAGAGGGATTTAAGGACAGCATGTGGCTATGGTTCCAGAGACCTGAGCAAGGCTGACGCTAGCCTGCAGGAGAGAAAGTACCCAACACAGAAGGAAAGCCAAGCTCATCCTAATCTATACCCCATCAAAAAATACTGACCTGGTCCCTGGGCTGGCTCAGCAGCAGGTGAGAGTGCTGAGTGGGGCTGAGTGGGGAAGGGAGGTGACCACAAAGATGCTGGCAGTGTTGGCGTGGAAGCTTGATGGCAAACCTGGTCTGTGAAGGTGAGGCACTTTTAATCAGCTGGGGAAATAAATACGTTTACAGCAACGAGTGATATAAGGTGTGAAATGACTGTCAGGCATTAATATTTTTCACAAGAAATGTCTGGATGAGTGTATTTGTGATCCTACACACACACTTCCCACACATGTATGGGCACAGCCTCTCTTCCCAAACCTCAGTAAGTACTAGCCCTAATCTTCCAAACTACTGAAGAGGTCTTTCCAAATCAAAGCTTTTAGTCCAACAACGAGATCAATAGCAGACACAGCAGGGAGATACATAACCCAAGGAATGGGGCTGGCACAAGAGTGTAACTGTAAACAACCTGTGAAGCCACTCCAGCTGTAATGAGAGGATGGTCCCTGACTGTCAGCATGTCCTGGGGCTTCACACCTTCCGAATAAGGTGAGGATCTTGAGACAGTGTGAGCAAAGACTGGAGTCTAGCTCAGGAATCCATGAAAACCAGTCCAAAGGATGGTCTGATCAGCAAAACACCTAAGGCTGTTTCAGAAAAGTGCCACGAGCTGCCTTAAAATCCCAGATTAAGGTTCACAGCTCTCTGAAAACATGAATCCAGCATCTCCTGCCTATGCCTCTAGTGCCACCTGAGCTGGCTCTCAACACCAGGATCCTCGTGCTACATAAACAATAGCAGAGATGTAAACATCATCAAGAGTCAGGTCTTGAGCAGAACTATCTTAAACAAAGAGCCACTGCTTTTTTTTTCCTTTGGAAAGATAATATGACACCAGACTTCTCCCCGCTCCCTGCTTCCCCTCCCACCCACCCTAGTACTTTCTGGGGAAAAATAGGAAAATCCAAAGTAACCTCCCACTCAGAAATTATCTCTGCAGCAGTAGATGGAAAAACACTGGAAGGACCTTGGTATAACAGCAATTGAGTTTGGATTCTAAAAAATTGTCACCATCTGTATCCTCCAAGTGCATGGACTATAAGTTTCCATGTCTCGTGTCTTTCCTTCTGAAAAGATAGCCCAGAAAACTTGTCACCACTTAATTTCTGAGAACATAAAGGAAGGCGAAATAGGTTCCTGGAAATGGCCAAGATGGGACCATTGACAGGGCTAGATGACCTGGGTTGGGTTCAGTTGCTTTAAGAACATTTCTGTGTGCACATGGTTTTGCTGCTGCTGTACATCTTATGTGGAAGTGCTGAGATAAGTGCAGTGATGGGAAGCAGTACCAAAAGCAGGCAAGTAGACAGACATTAAAGAGGCTCTTTCTTTCCTTTCATAAGCTCTCATCCCTCATGGCAGGTTTATAACAGTTGACTCCAGTGGTGCTGGACTTACAGAGAGCTAGAAATCCGTTACCCTCCTGGGAGCTGGCAGGGCACAGGAACATTCACCTGGGATGGGGCCCAAAATGTCACCTTTCCAGAGCCTTGAACTTTCTGGGTGAATGACTTAGTTTAGATTAAAGAAATCAACAAAACCAAATGTAAGGCATTCTCCACTGGTAAGACAGCAACAGCTCTGCCTGCGCTGCCAGCAGGCTCCAGGGAATTTAAAGGAGAAGCAGACAGAAAGCAAATACTTGGGAAATAAAGACACCCCAGTTACTGGGACCAGGAGGATGCACAGTCAGAGAGGAGCTTTTTTGGTTTCAAAGACACACATGAGTTTTGATAGCTCATTTACTTTTTTTCCAGTAACTACCAAGGAAAAAGAAACTGTCTGCTCAGAGATTATCTCTGCAGTGATATGTGGAAAGCAAAGCAGAGCTGTAAAATATCTGCAGTTAGGGATCACAATCTGGAAGAAGAAAACAGGAAACATGAAACCAGTGGAAACCCGAAGATAAATGATCATCCAGCTAAGGAGAGTTTAAGACAGGGAGATATTTCCTGCTAAAGAATGGAGGGTTTGTGGAAGTGACGCCTCATCTTATACATCAGGAGAAGACTTTCAATCCAAGAATGAGGCAAAAAAATATTGCCTACCTTGGGGAAAAGGAGAAAGAGGACGGAGAGAGCATTTCAGCTCTGCAGACAAGAGTTCATGTAAAATGGAAAGCTGTGATACGGAGAGCTGTGATATGGAGAGCTGACTCATGACGGAGCTGGCAGGTGGTGCTTGGGTCCTATGGCAGGGAGATATTTTTCTCTAGAGTGAGCCGAGGTCAGTGGGAAGACACTGCTGCCCACCGTCTTCTCTGAGCTGAGCTGTGCTTCATTGTGAGACAGGCAATGAGGCTGCGCTAGGGTCAGCTGTTGGAAGCCAAGGAGGAGCCATCACAGGTGCAGCACAGCCATGAAACACTGCTCTGACCACACAAATTCCTAAAAACAAGGAAGCGGGGGAGATGTCTGGAGGAATAAGCACCAAATGGAACTGAAGCTACCTTCCAACCTGTGAGGCAGTGATTTCATATGCAGGTAGGCTGTACCCCATGTGTCCTTCTGGGCTGGCTTTTTCAATGGCTGTGGGAACTTTTTCATTACTTAGCCTTTCTGCACTAGAAGATGCACCCTGGCATTTCCTAGCTCTACAACTCATGCCATTGCAACCATGTTGGTGTCAGAAGAGAATACTTGGGGAATGGCTGCGTGCACTTTTTCTCATTCAGTTTTATCTCTATGGACAGCATGCACCCTCCCTTACTGTGTTCCCAAAGAGCTGGCACCGATCTGTGCCTACTGACACTGCAGCCAAGGGTGGAGTGTGAAGAGACTGGGAGAAATCCTCACCCCGCTGCACTCCAAGGTGAAAATCCCTCTGGCTTCAAAGGAGTAAGGGTTTCACTTGCTGTTTTTTATGCTGTACTTTGTCAGAGATCCACATGGGAGCTTTATCAAAACAATGTCCAAGCAAGCTGCCATGACCCAGGGGACTGGAATGTGTCCCTGGGAAAGCCTCCCCGGCACTGCTGCAGGACCGGGAACGACATGCCCCTCTCTGCTGCGGGGAGCACTGCTGACCCTGCTGCTATCTCCTGCCTCTGATCGAATATGACCACAGTCCCCAAACAAGCCATCCACACTAATTGCAATCATGCATGGCACATTCATTCCCTGTTCTCC
This sequence comes from Mesitornis unicolor, assembly GCF_000695765.1. Taxonomy (NCBI): domain Eukaryota; kingdom Metazoa; phylum Chordata; class Aves; order Mesitornithiformes; family Mesitornithidae; genus Mesitornis; species Mesitornis unicolor. The sequence goes on from NW_010179191.1 coordinate 59,048, forward strand.
CATCTGTCTCTTGCTGAAAATCTACTGGCCCTGGATCACACATACCAGGGACTGGATCCAGCTGTAGCGGGGTTGGGAATACAGCACAGATTCATGGAACAGACTACATGGTCCATGCCTTGCAGTGTCAAGGGTGGGCTTCTATTGACCTCCCAGACATTTCATAAATCCTCACCAGCAAGCTAAGACTCTTTCAGCAATACTGCCCCCCATGGCAGTGGATCTTTGGTTCATGGCATTTGAGTACTCTAGGAGAAAAGAGCAGCCTTTGTAACAAGCCTTGCTTTGGAATATCTGCATGATGGTTCACTTCTTAGAGCCCTGACACAACCCAACAAGCTGTATGACTAACCATGCCAGCTCCAGCTGGTACCAAAACCAGCTTTCGCTGAAGCTTCTCCTTCTTCGGTGTCTGGGTCTGTACTTCATTTCCTCCTCTCCTCCAAGCTCAGCTGACTACCTCCTTACATATCCCCAGAAAACTTGCATGGTTTTACACCTGCATCTGGCTTTGCACATGTTAAAGCCACAGTGGGGCTACATGCAAACCACTGGGGAGGTGCAGCTGACAAGGTTTCCCCCATCAAGCCTTCTCTGGACGATTTAGAGCCAAAGATGCTTGTTCTCCCCAGCTATTTTGCTTTGGTATCTTTCAGACCATTCTTTTCTTTACTTGAAGGTATTATTTTAACCTCAAGCCATTATATAATACTAGAAACATGATGAATAATAGTACTATTTGCTCAGTGTTTCCCTGGGCTTTGATGCATACTTGTTTTTCTATCCTCATTCTCTCTGTCAGTCTTTTCCAGCAAGTTGGAGAGCCTGCATGCTCTCTGCTCTCTGCTGGGAATGCTGTTGATACCTCTGTGCCATAAGGAGGAAGGGCATCCTCCAGCTGCAGCACGGTGATTCATGTTCACACTGCACAGCCTTATCAAGGTGAGAGGTGCTAAACACATGGGTGAGGCCAGAAGAGACAGTAATGGAATCTATAGCAAAAGCCAAGAAACAACCAAGAGGAGTCTTCGACATGGCAACCACATCCCTACCTCAGGGCATTGAATCTACAAGGTGCCCATGCTCCCTCATGTTCCCTATTTTTTTGGGGCCAGGGTTTGTGCCTTGCGGGAGCTGGTAAGCCAGCACTTCAACCCTACAAGCCAACAGCTGCACCAGATCCTATGCATGGAAGCACTGAAGATTTGGACCAACTCTCACCTTCCTTGGCTGCCATCATTGTCCTGGTGTCCATGGCAGTGGAGGACTCCTTTTACATCTTAGAGCATTCTACTTTCCCTTTTGCTTCTCTGCGTTGCTCCAATAGACTTGCAACAAGTTTGGCTGTTTGGGGGATCACAGCTTACACAAGCAATGAGGAGGAAAAGGATCTGAACTCCTACCTACACCAGGCCGCTCTGGCAAACTCAGCATCTAGTCTTGAGGAAGATGCCTTATATCGGATGGAGGGAATGCCTCCTTAGCTTCTCAGGCTTGCTCAGCTTTTGTGCAAACTGGACTTCTTAATTTTGGCATGAAAGCCTAACCAGTAATAAGTTGGGAAAAAACAGCCCTGAATGCTGATGGGTTTGGAGGCCAAGCTTTCTTCCCACCCACATACTTCACACCCCAGACCTCATGCATCCTTGACTCTGTCCTGATGTTCCTCCAACCCTGCCTATGTTCTGCCCAACTCGCTGGGGGTTCTCATCCATCCTCTTGTCTGATGCTGACCCAGTCTGCAGCTCTCATCTTTTTGGCAGTCTCTTTGTGAAAGCTGAGACTTAAATGTAACCTGAGATTGTGAAGAGATCTCCTGGGTTAGTATACTCAGCTGCAGCAGGTTTTTTTATCTGCTGGATGTTTTATATTGCGTGTATACAAAGGTAGCATCTTCATGCTGGAAAGATGCAACTGCTGTCAAACTGATTGCAGGTTGGGAAGCTGAGACATGGAAAGCAGAGTCTCTGTTACAAACAGCAGG
>NW_010179191.1:61062-67464 GCF_000695765.1 Mesitornis unicolor
TCTGCACACAGGAGTTTATAAAGAATTGGGCCCTGAGCTCCTCCCCATTAATGTTTATTTTTAACAAATGTTGGAACATTGTTCCAAAGGACTGGAAAAGGCCAACAGTGTACAAATATTTACAGAGCACAGAATAAACTGTCAGCCTTGTAACTTGACATCAGTCCCAGATGAAATTGTAGCAAGCTGATATGAGACTACTCAGAGAGAATGAAGAGCTCTTTCTGCTCTTACAGCATTAATTCAATATATAATTTTATGGAGTTTGGTCTGTAAAGGCGACAACTGACATGTTGGCCTTTTCCTGAAGACTGAAACTTGGTGATATTTTGCTTTGCTAAGTAGATTTAAGATGGTCCAACAGTCAGATCCTGAAAGGTACCTGTTAATAGGGTGTCATCATCTGATAATACTGCAGGTGTTTCCAGGAGGGGGCTATGCTAGTGTCCTGCTCTAAACCCCACACAACACAAGCTCTTTATCAGTGATCTGGGAAAAATATTTCCTGTTGGGAAAAAACATTTGCTGTTGTGGTCTTCAAAGTTCAGGAAATGTGTCGTAGTAAAAAAATATATTTAATATTTAGTATATGCAACATTTGTAGTAACTGAGGTTTTGGTTAACGAGGTATTTTGGATCATGCTTTTTAATATCACTAAAGCCAGATAAATTTTATACTTTCAAGAAGGAAGATGAAGATGTCATTGACAGGACAGTGGACTGCACCCTGAAAAGCCATGGCCTTGAAAATTACTTAGGGTTCACTGTTGGTACTATTAGCACAAATTGCCAAAGTGATGCTTTGTCATATGTAGGAATGCAATCTTGTTTGCAAAAACTGGATAACACTGACTCTGAGAAGAGTGTCAAAGTTATCTGTTTATGACATTGATAAGATGTCTGGAAGAGTCTTGATAAGACCATACTGGAAGAGTCTTCCCATTTTTAGCCTTATGAGTTTCTTTGAAGATACTGAAAAATGAAAAAAAACAAAGGGTTCAGAAAAGAACTACAGAAAAGAAGTACAGAAAAGAACTGCAGAAAAGACATTGTATCTAAAGGTCATGTTTTAGTGAGAGATTAAAGTAAGTAAATTAATTTAACTTATCCAAGAAAAGATGATGAAGTGACTGAACAGTGTTTATAAGTAATTTTTCTACAAGGGTATTTGATTTACTGGAAAAATAAAGAACAGGGCTTACTAGCTAGTGGTGAAAGTGAGACAATGCCAGCTTTAATGGAGGTGTCCAGTTCAACAAAATCACCATCTCAGTTTAGGGATATGGTTGTTGCTTCTTTTCCCCAGCGTGTGTAGCTGGACTCCACTTTCCATTGAACCAGCGCAGGAAAGCTGCACATGGACATACCTGGACTTGATATCTGCCCTGTGGTTACCCTTGACTTGCAGCAGGGTTCTATGAATCTATTCTAAAAAGCAAAAGCTTGCTGTGCTGCTTGTTGCCTGAAATTATGATACGACTCTGGAAAGCGTCTGCAGGATTCATAACTGATGCATTAGATCTCAGCAGTGATTTTTGTTGCCATTACAAAACAGGGCATGGAGAGGACTGAATCTGCAGGGTATCGTAAGTACTGACTGCACTGAGTCCAGGTATGTGGGAGCATATTAATTAAAACTGCGAATTCATCCTATGCTGCAATATAAGGCAGCAATAGATTTCATTAGCAAGAGAAACACATAAAAGAGAATTCCATCTCAGTTAACAATAAACATTTATTCCATGCCAACAGCTGCTTACAGATTGTACCAAAGCGTGCAAATCAAATCAACACAGATTGTCAAAAATAATAGGGGTCCATCTTTACTGCTGCAACTTGACGCCTTCCAAGTGCTGTGGCAACAGGCAGGGTACAAAAGCTGCTAGATGTCCCCAGCTGGACATTCTTAGGGAATGACAGTAGCTGGCATTGTATGGAGAAGACTGCACAGTGTTAGTGGCAGACCAGGATGCTTCTGATCTCTGGCTGGCCAGAAGTAGAGGATTGGGCATGATCTTGGAGGCCCCTCCATATGTCAGTGGTTCCTCAGAGTAAATGTGTTGGGTCATCAGTTATCTTGCCCTCAAACAGCAGATTGATTACTAGCATGTTTTCAGTTTCAAGTGTGCAAGATAAATGCTTTCAAACCAGGCGATCTCTACTTGAGGTGGGTACACAGGATCTGCCTATCTACCTATCTTTCTGCCTATCACATATCTATGGGATGATGCACAGGAGCTTATTAGATACTGCGCTGCATGAGGGGCAGCTCACTGCTGGGTAGGCTGCATTCCCAGTGCTTCAGCAGGTCCACATGCCAAACTTGTGACAGACAGACCTAACCATGGCTTTTCCAGCTTCTTATGCATAACAGCAATACATTGCAGGATACAAAATGAGCTCAATTCCTTTGCTTGGTGGCCAAAGCATATGGTAGGAATCTTCTAGAGTCCGACACATAAGACACTTGGACTCTGAATTCTGTTTTCTTCTCACTCTCTTGAGCACCAGGGATTATAGGCTTAGGCAAGTCAGCCGGGGATAACAGAGCTGTGTCCAAGGGCATGTGTAGAAAATGGGGAGGAAAATCTCTGCAAAACCTATTCCTCAGCTCCAAAGAAAACATGAAACAGCAGCATATAGCATCAGTTAATTCTCCTGCCACTGTTTTGGAGACTGCTGTTTACATTATTGTGCTAGCTCACATAATAGAATGTATAGCTCTTGACTCCAGTCCTAAGGACAGGAACTGAGTTCAGCCATGCTGTATTACTATGAAGAAATGTTCAACAAAATACTGTCCTTGGGCTGCCCTGCAACTGCAACTCTACCTGGAAGAGCACATGCTCATAGGTGTTTGGTAAGACAGAGGTGGCATGCAGACTGGCCTTGTTTGTAGTCATTGACTGGCCAGGGAGAGCTGGACACAGCAGGACATCTCATTCTGTGACACTGGCTTTCCTCAAGCTCTTCACCTCCACCTCCTAACTGTGATGAAGCCCCAAGACAAGGCCTGCGCTAGCATCATGCCAGACTGCCCCCCACCCAACCACTCTCTTGGATCACATTGAGGGCAAGGATATGGCCAAGGACTTAGTTACCATTTCCAAGAGGAAGGAGGACCAAATACAACATCAACAACCATCTCTGAAGGCTCCATTATTACTACAGTGAAAACATCTTTACATGACCCAAAGTGGCTAACAGTTATTACAGTCTAGAAAATAAAGATTTACAAGTTTTACCTCCTAGCAGCACTGAGACACCCCTCTGTTTTCTGATGCATCATCAGAACTGCACCCCATGGTCATGAACACCAAGGCTGCCAAAGGTTGCCTGACCCAACAACACCCTGCTTAGTCAGGCGCCACACTTGGAGAAGCGGCAGCAAGAATCACCATCCAGAATAGATGTATCTTCATCTGGGTTTACAACTGTAATTCCCCTACTCACAAGTACCTCAGTTCCCTCCAAAAACTGTCATCTGGATTCAACGTCACAAAGTATCCAGTGTTTTGATATCAAGCAACAATCCTCTGGAGCATCTCCTAGTGCCTTCATTGTGATGAGAGAGGAAAGGCTACTCAGAAATTGATGTTAGTCACCTGTTTGAAATGCACAAGCTTGACATATGCAACCCTGGTTCTTCTCTCACAACTGGAAATCATTTATTCTGAAACAACAGCATTACAGACACTTGAGAATGGCCCCTGAGCACATGTGGCATGGCATGTCATATGCATGTGTGATCATTTTCCTAGGTTTTTGCTTTCTGCTATCACATCTACAGGACAATACATGGATGCATCTGTGAGAGCACTGGAGTTGCTGTGAGATAGTATCAGAGGACTTCCAGAGAATATGAAAGTCCTGTGTTCTCAAAGGCTGATGGGAGGTGGAGGTGCCCTGCTGTCCAGTGCTAAGGCCATTGGCTGGTTCTCAGCAAATCCAAAATCTATGATGCCAGGCAGGAGCACAGCCACAGGAGGCCTTAGTGGATATAGATGACAAATTTCCCTGTATAGCCTGGCTGTGGCTTCAAAACGAACTGTGTGGTTCAGATACTAGACCCTACTAGGAGCAGCAGGCAACCTACACAGAGGAAATCCATGCCCAGGGGATTCCCTGGACTAAATTATCAGACCCTTGTCAGTCTAATCCTGATCTCAGAGAAAATGGTATAAGGCGTGAATAAGTCCACAAAGATGTATCCAGACATGGAGGGGCTGCACATCAACTACAACAGCAGAATCACAGGCTCATCTCTGCATGGTGCACTGGGTGGAGGTTTGATGAGTTCATGCATGGGGGAAGGACAGCATGTAACCCTGGCATCACTTCAACTCCCTTGATCTGAATCTGCCTTAAAGTAATTTAGTCTGAAAGAAGACATCACAGAATCACAGAATCACAGAATCACAGAACGTTAGGGACTGGAAGGGACCTCAAAAGATCATCTAGTCCAATCCCCCTGCCGGAGCAGGAACGCCTAGATGAGGTTGCACGGGAAGGCGTCCAGGCGGGTTTTGAATGTCTGCAGAGAAGGAGACTCCACAACCTCTCTGGGCAGCCTGTTCCAGTGCTCTGTCACCCTCACTGAGAAGAAGTTTCTTCTCAAATTTAAGTGGAACCTCCTGTGTTCCAGCTTGTGCCCATTACCTCTTGTCCTATCATTGTTTGTCACCGAGAAGAGCCTGGCTCCATCCTCGTGACACTCACCCTTTAAATATTTATAAACATGCATGAGGTCTCCCCTCAGTCTCCTCTTCTGCAAACTAAAGAGACCCAGCTCCCTCAGCCGCTCCTCATAAGGGAGATGCTCCACTCCCTTGATCATCTTTGTAGCCCTACGCTGGACTCTCTCCAGCAGTTCCCTGTCCTTCTTGAACTGAGGGGCCCAGAACTGGACACAATATTCCAGATGCGGTCTCACCAGGGCAGAGTAGAGGGGGAGGAGAACCTCTCTCGACCTACTCACCCCCCCCCTCCCGATACACCCCAGGATGCCATTGGCCTTCTTGGCCACAAGGGCACAGTGCTGGCTCATGGTCATCCTGCTGTCCACCAGGACCCCCAGACATGGATGAACGAAGAGTTGCTGGACACACTTAGATGCAAAAAGAAAGTCTACAGAGGGTGGAGGGAAAAACTGGTTGCCTGGAAAGCATACAAAGAAGTTGTCCAAGGAGCCAGGGATCAGGTTAGGAAAGCTAAAGGCCAGATAGAATTAAATCTGACCAGGGACATCAAGGGTAACAAGGAAAAGCTTCTACAGGTACATTAGGGACAAAAGGAAGAGCAGGGAAGATGTAGGCCATCTCCAGAAGGAAACCAGAGACCTCATCATGAGAGATATAGAGAAGGCTGAGGCACTCCACAACATTTTTGCCTCAGTCTTCACTGAAAAGGACTCTAGCCACACCATCCAAGTTACAAAAAGCAAAGGTAGGGACTGGGAGAAGGAAGACCTATCCACTGTAGCAGAGCAGGTTCAAGACCATCTAAAGACTCTGAAGGTGCACCAGTCCATCGAACCAGATGAGAACCATCCACAGGTTCCACTGAGGGAACTGGTGGACGAAGTTGCAAAACCACTTTCCATCATATTTGAAAAATCATGGCAGTCTGGTGAAGTTCGCACTGACTGGAAAAGGGGAAACAAAAATCCCATTTTCAAAAAGGGACAAAAGAAAGAGATGAGGAACTATGGGTCAGTCAATCTCACTTGTGTGCCTGGCAAGATCATGGATCATCCTGAAGGCTCTGCTAAGGCACATGGAAAACAAGAAGGTGATTGGTGGCAACCAACATGGCTTCACCAAGGGCAAATCATGTCTGACAAATTTGGTGACCTTTTAGGATGCGCTCACAGCATCAGTGGATAAGGGAAGAGAAACTATTGGCATCTACTTGGATATGAGCAAAGTGTTCAACACTGTCCCACATGACATCCTGATCTCTAATCTTGAGAGACATGGATTTAATGGATGGACCACTCAATGGATAAGGAATTAGCTGGATTGTTGCACTCAAAAAGGCTTGCAGTCAACAGTAGGGTGTCAAAGTGGAGACCAGTGAAAATTGGCATACCTCATGGTCGGTTTTGGGATCAACGCTGTTTAATATCTTTGCAGGTGACATGAATGGAGGGATCAAGTATAAAAACAAGTTTGATGATGACAGCAAGCTATGCAGTGTGGTTAACAAGTTGGAGGGAAGGGATGCCATCCCAGAGGGATCTTGACAAGCTTGACATGTGGGCCCATGCAAACTTATGAAGTCCAACAAGGCCAAGTGCAGAGTCCTGCACCTGGGTTGGGGCAATTAGAAACATGGATACAGGCTGGGTGAGGAGTGGATTGAGAGCAGTCCTTGGAGATGCTGGCTGATGAAAAGGCGGAC
>NW_010179192.1:0-206 GCF_000695765.1 Mesitornis unicolor
ACTCCAAGGATCCTGCCGCCTGGGAAGGCGATAAAATGTTTTCTATCGATTGCTGTCGGGAAAGTCACTGCTGATAAGCCATCCGAGGAGAAATGGAGCAGGGACGCGGGAGCTCTTCAAATGAGCTTCCAGATGGGCCCTGGGCTGCCCCTGCGCCGTGGTTGGGGGCCGAGGGACCCGGGGGGGGCCGCGGCGCCCTGGGCTGA
>NW_010179192.1:236-666 GCF_000695765.1 Mesitornis unicolor
GTGGTCGGGGGCCGAGGGACCCGGGGGTGGCCGCGGTGCCCTGGGCTGATGCGATCGTGTGTGTGCAGAGGAGGGGGTGTGAGCATTTCGTGCCTTCGGTGTGGCAACCTGTGCGTGGCCTGGCTGTCAGGAGCACGAATTTGAAAGCCCAAAGGCTGCTTTTTCATTCGTTTTTGTGGCAAAGCAGCCGTTCCTGGTGAAAACGCGCCGTGTCGGGGCGGCTGAACTTCCCCTTGGCTCCCGGCGTGGCATCACCAGGGTTTGGCATCCCCACATTTGGTCCCAGCCCCTGTGATGCAGGTGGTGCCCACCAGCCACGCGCCGTGTCGGGGCGGCTGAACTTCCCCTTGGCTCCCGGCGTGGCATCACCAGGGTTTGGCATCCCCACATTTGGTCCCAGCCCCTGTGATGCAGGTGGTGCCCACCAGCC
>NW_010179192.1:689-5060 GCF_000695765.1 Mesitornis unicolor
TTGGGAGCATCCCTGCGGAGGGGAGGCGCGGGGTCTTCCCAGGGCACCGGGGCCTGGCTCGCGCGCCCTTTGAAGAGCCGGAAAATCCCATTACGTGCTGATTCTTCTCGCAGTGTGAGTTCAGCAGCGGCCGAGTGTGGTCTGGGGCCCGCAGCCCTGCGCTCCGGGTCACCACGGGTGGGCATCGCCTTCGCATCCCTGTCCCACGTTGGGGACTCGGCTCTCCCCGTGTCGCTGTTTGCAGTGGGGAGCAAAGGAGGGGTGCACAGGGATGCGGGGTGGGAGGCTGTGGGATGATTCCCCCCCACTCTGTAGGAAGCTGAAGCCACTTCCGCAGCCTGCAAAGCCTCACATAGGGCTGGGAAGGTGGCAACCAACCCCGCACGCTCCATCCCCACGGCATCTTTGCTGCCGGTAATTGGCGGCGATAAAAGCCGCAGTTAATCCAGGCCAGCGTGGGACGCCGGCACATCGATGTCTGCGGTGAAAAACACCCTGGCAAGGAGGAACCGGGGGAAGAATACGCTCCTGGGCACAATTTGCAGCCCCCGAGAGCTGGTTGGGTGCCATGGGGAGCATTTGCTGGGGATTTTGTTAATGATGCAGGCGCTGCCTTCCCAGCTTGGCCTGTGCTGAAGCCCTGGCTCGCGTGAGCTGAGGCTGTTTGGCTTGAACTTAAACCAGCTGCTTGGTGGGGTTTTGTCTCATTACCGAGTGTCTCCATGCGGGAGGTGAACAAAGGAGCGGTTGGGGGGGGATTTCACCTCGGGGGGGGGATCTTTTGGAGGGGGAAGGATGGGTTAACGCGGGCCTTGTTGCTCATTTTAGGATGGGAGCGCTGATTTCTCTGCGCATGGGAAGAAGGAGTTTAATCAGTATTGACTGGAGCCCTTCACCAAAACAGGCTCGTTTGCTAATGAGAGCCAGGCCTGGTGACTCCCCGGGGAAGGACGGCTTTGGGAAAGGGGAAGGAGGCACTGGGAAAGCCAGGGCTCGCTCTCCCATGCTGCTGGTGCTTATGAAGGCAGGCTGCATTTTGGGGTTGATTTCCCCAGCATGAAAAGGCTTTGGTTTGTTGTCTCATAGGTACAGGATGCCCAGGACCGGCCCTTGATCCCCTCAACCCTCAGGCAGTGACATCCCAGCACTGGGACATGGACGATGGCAGCAAACTCAGCCCCACAGTGAAGTCTCCTCCTTAAGTGGAGGTGGGTTTTCCAGCACCTATTTAACTCAAACACCCACCAAAAAGGTGGGAGAAGGATGTTTTTGTGACAGTTTCATGTTTTCCCCCTCTATCCTTGCAATTAAAAGCAGAAAATAGCCAGGACATCTCTGAGACCAGCAGCCCCTTCCAACAACGAAGCACATGGAGAAGAAACCTAATTTCTGTGGCTGGCAGCTGGCGTTTCCCCATCGCTGCCGACCCCGTGCCCTGGAGCCCAGCTGAGCTCGCAGCGCTGGGGGCTGCCCAAAACTGGGGCTGCCCAAAACCCCCATGGGCACAGCCAGGAGCTTGGGCATCGCTCAGGGACAGCTGGGGCTGCAGGACCAGGACCTGTCTGGCGATGGGGACGCAGGGGACCATCACCGCACTGAGCCATGGCCAGTTGGTAAACGTGACCTTGCAGGGATGCCAGTACCTGCAGCTGCCTCCCAGCCTCCAAAAATCACTGGACCAGGCTCGCTGGGCTGTGAGCTCAGCTCTGAGATGCAGGATTTAACAAAATACCCAGCTGTGTGTCCCCAGCATCTTGGAAAGCCATCGAAGACGATGAGCCCGGGTGTTATCCCGCTCCATGGGTGCATCGGTGTGGTGCAGTGACCCGTGAGGAGGGGTCGGCTTAATTTGTTGGGCATTTTTTATTCCTTCTAAAAGGCAGAAAAGTGTGCCCCCCAGCCTTCTGGTGTGGCCGTGGGGCTGCTCCTGGCATTGAGGGGGGGGCTGAGCAGGATGTGATTGGAAATAAGGAAGATTTTGATCCCCTGCCAAGCCTGTGTGATCCCGTCCAAGTTCACACTGGCAGATAATGAGCTTTAATGAGCAGGCCACACTAATTGGTAAGTGATCCCAGAACCGTCTGTGGTGGAGAAGAGCAGCGGCAACTCCGGGCGAGGAGGGGGCCAGGGTTTTGGAGCCCCCAGGGCTGGAGCCGGAGCTGCCCACAGCAAGGGCTGGGGGTGCTGGTGGGGATCACAAGCTGGACCATTAGCAGGGTTTGCCAAATCTCTTCCTTGATACCCTAATGGCTTTGCAAACATCACCGGGGTGTGATATGTGGGTAAAAAGAGCCATGGGAATAGCCATGCCCCCTGCTCTGAGCTCTTTATTGGGTGAGAAATGGGGTGCAGGGAGCTGGAGGATTTGCGCCATGGGGTGATGAGCGGCCAGAGGTCAGTGGGTACCCACAGCCCTTGAACCCGGAGCTGGGCAGGGTGAGGGCAGGCGTATGGAGCTGCCAAGGCAGTCCTAATTGGAGATCATTGTAAATTCTCCTCTCAAATGGAGTGGAAAAACGCTATTAAGCTAATATAACATCACAGGGGAAGGACGTTCTGCCGCCACGGTCTCTAGGGAATTGGGCCGTAATGAGGGGAAGAAGCAGGAGATGACAGCAGTCGGTGTGCTCAGGGTGGTGGGAGCGCAGGCCGGCTCAGGATCACCCAGCCCTGCTTTGCTCTGCCCTGCCTCAGTTTCCCCCTGTGGCCAAGGGGCCATCAGCTCTGCTCCAGCAGCCAGGAAACCCCAGGAACTGGTTGAGGGGCTTGTTTGCCACTGTAGTTTGGGGAAACTGAGGCACGGGAGAGCTTGCCAGCGTCACCCTGAAGATCAGCAGGATCCTGTGTCCCCTGAGTGCCTTGGTGCCACATTCCCTAGGAAGAAGGTGTGAGGCACCTTCTTTAAATAGGGCAGCTGGAGCCGGGGGTCACCCAAACTGGAATTTGGGGTGCTCAATGGTTTAGGGTGCCTGTACCAGCTGGGCTCCCATTAGCCCAATTAGCAGTAATTAGCAGGGCCAACATTAGATGCAACCACCCAGGGCAGGCCAGGGGGAGCTCAGGCAACTCTGGGGGTGCGAGCAAGAGCCTGGGGACCCCCCAAAGGAGCAGAGGGGTGGCCTGTCCCCAACCTCAGGAGCTCGGCCAGGTGCCTGCAGCAGCCGTGCTGCCTTCCTGACACTAAGTGGCAGCCTCTGCCCGGCTTTGGGGCAGTGCCCGGGCACAGGGCCTGGGCTGCAACATCCCTGGGGAGGGTAGAGCATCCTTAGGGGGGGTTTGTAGCATCCTTAGGGGTGGTGCAGCATCCTGAGGGGGATTTGGAGCATCCTTAGGGGTGGTGCAGCATCATTAGGGGGGTTGTAACATCCTTTGGGGGGGATTGCAGCATCCTTAGGGGGGTTGTAGCATTCCTGGGGTGGGTTACAGCATCCTCGGAGGAGTTTGGAGCATCCTTAGGGGGGTTTGGAGCATCCTTAGGGGTGGTGCAGCATCCTTAGGGGGTTTGTAGCATCCTTTGGGAAAGGGTTGCAGCATCCCTGGAGTGGGTTACAGCATCCTCGGAGGGGTTTGGAGCATCCTTAGGGGGATTTGGAGCATCCTTAGGGGGATTTGGAGCATCCTTAGGGGGATTTGGAGCATCCTTAGGGGAGGCCGCAGCATCCTTAGGGGGGGGTTGTAGCATCCTTAGGGGTGTTGCAGCATCCTGAGGGGGATTTGGAGCATCCTTTGGGGGGGGTTCCAGCATCCTCTGGGTCCCAGGACCCCCAAGTCCGGGTACAGAGCAACCCAAGGGTCCTGCCAAGGGGGTGCCCTCACCCACACAGCCCTGGGTGTCAGGGTTAGATGGGGTCGATGCTGCTTGTTAGGAGGGAGATAAGAAGCCGAGTTGGCAGCTGTTGGTACCATCTGCCGAATTAAAATCACAATGCACTAAACAAATAGCGTCCTGGGATAAAAATGTGCTGTTTGAGGCAGGGAGGTGTTTCTGCTGCAGGTATTGCTCTGACCCAGTCACCCAGCGTGGGGATTTGCAGTGCTATAAAGCAGTGCAGGGATATAAATGGGTCCTGGGGGTTGTAATCTGCCCCTGTGTGTGCCCATGGTGGGCCTTGTGCTGTATAAAGTGCTGACGCTTTGGGGAAGTGCTGCTCTGGATTTTCTGCAGCGCAGAATGAAGGGGAAAAGTAAAAATAAATCAAATTACCATTGTGGGGTGTTTGGCAGAAGCCACCAGTTCAACCCAGTGTGAGAGATCAAAGAGATGGGCAGTGTGACACCAGGGCAGCCTCCATTCCCCCCAGCATTGCCCTTCCCGCTGCACCAAATCTGATCCCATACAGGGAAAAATCCAGCATGGACTTCATAAAATAG
>NW_010179193.1:0-2494 GCF_000695765.1 Mesitornis unicolor
ATATATAAAAGATTATATATCTATATCTTATACACCTTACACACCTTATACACCTTACACATCTTATATCTTAATAGGATTTATATATATGTGTGTATAAATATATATACATATATACATGTATATGTGTATGTGCATGTGTACACACACATATATATAATGGCACCTACCATAGAATGGTTTGATGGTTTGGATTGGAAGAGGCCTTAAAGATCATCTGGTCCAAGCCCCATATATATATTTTATAGATGCATATATTTTTATTTGTGTGTGTATATATATTATAGATGCATATATTTTTATACGTGTTCATATATATTTTATGTATGCATATCTCACATACATGTATATACACGATGTAAATGAGTATATGTGTACATTTATATAAATAATAGATTTTTATGTAGATAGGGATCAATTTGAGGTATTGTGTGACCCATAATTGGCGTTAAAGGCACCACTGAGGAAGAGCCCGGGAAGGGCTGAAATTCTGCTCCTAAATAAAAATAACCAGTGGGGTGGCTGTGTTTTGTACCGGAGGAGGATGGACCTTTTGTATTGCTCCCTGGGGAAGGCTGAAAACTTGAATTTGCAGCTCTAAAAGCCATCAGTCATCATTAGGAATGAGCTGAAACCTCTGCCTTGGCTGCATCCGCTGCCATTGCAAGGAAACCAGCTTTGGCTGCAAAAATTTGTTTCCAAAAAATCGAAACAAAAAGCTGTGATGCAAACCAGACGGGGCTTGCAGAAGTTCCCTATGCAGCTATGCAAGCTTATGGAGGAGGTTTTATTAATCCACCTCCGATTTTGAGGTGATGGAGGTGTTTGTAGACCGTTGTGTGATGGATTTATTGGGGATGTGAGCGTGAAAAGGGATTTGGTGCTACCTTGTCCTGGAGATGGAGATGCTGGAGATGCCTCATCTCCAAAATCAATCTAATGGGGTTTAACCATGTGCCAAGAAGTGAAAAAAAGGAGATTTATTTGGTTGTATCGGGGCTCTTTTATTCTGGGCAGTACATGGAAGGAGGGCCCATCTGCAATAGGGGATATCCCAAAATAACAAGGCAAATAGAGTGTTTATGTAACGCCGGAGACTTGTATACTACTGCTAGTAAGTCCTAGGCTTGCCCGGAGAGCCTGCCAAGTGACGGGAGTGCTTCTGAAGGAGGGAGGTGCAGTGGCTGCTGCAGAAACAGAGGAGAAAAGAGACTTTTTAAATCCATGGATCCGCTCCTGGGATAAATGGGATAAATGGACCATCAGGCAGAGCGCGTATTTGCACTTCACCAAAATTCGGCACTGTTGCTTCAGTGGTAATTGTGTGTTTGTGGATCTGTGCAGGAGCAAGCCCAGAATTAAAATGCGCTTTGTACGCGGCTCAATTAAGTCTTATTTTCTGCTGCTTGAATTCTAGATGTGAATGTAGCTGGGGGAATGAAAATCTGTAGTTGTAATTATGCTGGACATGCTCGTGCGATGCGACTGCGGCGAGGCGCCAGCGTGAGCTGAAAGCTGAGGATGTTCAAGGTTTAAAACGCTTTATTGAGCAGCCCTTCACTTCTTCTCATAACGTTCTGTCCTCACAGAGGCTCAGCAGCCGTCTGGGTGATTTAAGATGCCTCTTGCATGTGCAGGAGCGTCTGAGCAGCTCTTCAAGGTGAGCACCAAGTGCGAAATGTCCTCGCCATCACCCGTGTCTCTGCCTCTTGGCACGATTTTGGGAGGCAAATGCAAAATTAGGTGGTTCTTCCAGGAAAAAACAAAACCCTAGCCGTGTCCCCAAGCCTTTCTGGGCTCGCAGCAGTTGAGGTTTCGGTTCAGGCCACTCGGGGAGTTGGCGGGGAGCATGGAGTATTTTTGATGCCGGGAAGGAAGCGTCGTGCTTCCTTTTCCCGCAGGTGCTGCTGCCGGAGCTTTGGTCCTGGAGCTGCCTGTCCCCATCCCATGCTCCAGCTGATGCCTCCACATCTCCACACCCAGAAACCTGCATAATTTTGTCTAATATGGGTGGATTTTCCCACCTCACCAAACAATTCAGCTGCTTTTCCTATTTTCTTTGATTGCAATGCTGATGAACGCTTGCCAGCTCTGACCATTTCTGCTGCTTCTTGTGCCGGCATTGCTGAAAAGCTGGGAAGCTCCATGGCTGGAAATAGCAGCTCAGGGCTGTGCAAGAAGCATTTAGCAGCTCAGAGGAGCTTCTGGGTCTAAAAAGAGATGTGCAGCCTGGTTTTGGACCTGTAGTAATGCTTGAATTCAACGTCTGGGGTCTCTAAAATGAGTTTGCGGTGCTCGGAGGCTTACCTGGGCCCTCATCTCACTTTCCGTAAATCCGGATTGGCCAGTCCTGCATCCAGCAGTGGTAGCTGGAAAGAAGACCGAGCTGAAATAATAAGCCTTGCCGTAAAGCTGTAACCCCGACAAATCAGTAACTCGTGAACTGGTGAAGGTTTTTAAACCTTTGATCAGATTTAACTGGGCGGTCGGCATT
>NW_010179193.1:2525-5999 GCF_000695765.1 Mesitornis unicolor
GTGCACGGGAATTGCTCCTTGCAAAGCTCCGAAGGTTTCTCGTCACCATGTTGGTGTTAAAGTCAGCTGCTAAACATTTGCCAAGCTTTTTTATATTTAACTACCCCATGGGGCAGCCACAGGCCTTTACCTTCTTGCCCACAGCCAACATCTTGCTGTTAATTCAAGGTGTTAATTGCTCTTGGGCCCAAAGACGATGCTGTGCATATTCGTGCCATGGCCTGCAAGGTTAATCTGCAGCGTAAACCCAAATCCCTTCTGTTAGGCATAAGTGTTAGTGACTCAAAATGCCTTGGTTTTCCTCCCCCCAGACTCTCGGTGCCAATTCGCTCAGCTTTCAGTAGAGCAGAAGTTGGATTTCATTACCAAAGTCCATTGTCATGATTTCTCAGATTTTTCTGAGAGTCGCCAAGGCCCATGCGTGCTTTTCTATATTTGGTTTTGTTTAATTTGATTGTACAACGCTGCTGAAAAACCTCGCTGAACATTTCCACTTTCTGGCTGTACAAGTAGACCATTCTACCAGGGGTTCGAAGAAATAAAAAAGCTTTTCCTGGCGTTTCTCAGTAACCCTGAGCTCAAGATCCTGATTTTTAGGTAGGGACAGAAAAGAAGTCGGTTTGTCATGCTGTGCTCATGATGATGAAGTGCAGACGTGGCTCGTGGGGATAATCTTCATTATATCTGTCCTGGAGGGTGCTCCTGGGTACCTTCAGCCTGTTCGGTGCTGTGACTGCTCCTTGTTGGTGCTGGAAGTTTTAATTTGGGTCAAACCGATGCTGGGAATCCAGGGTCGCAGGAGGATCTGGAGCTGAAAACTGAATTATTGTATTAACCTGGAAAAGGCCATGCTTTCAACCTTCTTTTTTGTATGAGGATTATTTTAATTTTCCTAATAAATAGGCCATAAGCTCAAAGCTTACTGGTAACCCTATCATGTGCAACATCAAGTGCACAAGTGTTGCTTGTCCTGCAGCCCCTTGAGGTTCTCGTGTGCTTGTCCCAGTGGCATCCTGAGGAAACTGAGAGCTTTGGCCGTCCATGCCACTGTCACCGTCCATGCCATTGTCACCCTTCATGCCAACACACCCCCTTAGTCGATATTTTTGGAGAAAATACTTTTGTAGAAACTGCAAGACCTGATGAAGAAGACGGTGTTGAATTCTTGCAGGCCTCCTTCTAGTTCTGCTTTCCGTGTGTGCCCAGGTGGCTGCACTCACCTTTGGGTATCATGAATGTCCTATGTCGTGGGGATGGGGAAACCCAGGAATTGAGAATTGAACCCAAATCTGTGCAGAATTCCTCCTGGGGAAAGTTGTGGGTCATTCATGAGTCCCTTGGCATCGTGCTCCAACCTCCTCGCTGCTGGGTTGAGCAATCCGTGGGCACGTCGTGTCTCATCCTTGTTCCTCTTGGGTTCTTCCCTACTTTTATCTCAGAGGTGGCTTCTAGACGCTATTGAGTATCAGCAATTGCTTGCATTTGAACAGGGCTGTTGGCGTTTTTGGGTCAGTAGTCTGTGTTTCTGAGATAATAGTTGGCATTTTTGGGTCAACAGTCGCTTCTCGGTGAAAACGCATTTAAACTTCTGCTTTTGTCCTTGAAGGCTAATTCTGATCCCAGTTTTAACTGCTAAAATGGCTTTTTTTTGGTGTAGACGTCAAGAAGGACTGGTCAGATCATGCGCTTTGGTGGGAAAAGAAGAAGACGTGGCTCCTTAAAACGCACTGGACGTTGGACAAATATGGGATCCAGGCTGACGCCAAGCTCCAGTTCACTCCTCAGCACAAGCTGCTTCGCCTCCAGCTGCCCAACATGAAGTATGTCAAGGTGAAGGTCAACTTCTCGGACAGGGTCTTCAAGGCGGTTTCTGACATCTGCAAAACGTTCAGTAAGTAGCAAGCGCTTGAAAGCTGCCGGCGGGGAGGTCGTCGTTTGGTTTGGCTCCTTCGGTGCAGGTGCTTGTCTCATCTACTTATTAAATTAATGTTATTTTCCAGCTCCAAACGCCCAGCGGTCACCTGGGCATCAAGGAGCCCGGGTATTTGCTCTTTTTCCCTTGCAAATGTAATATTTTATGCACAAATACTTAAATAACGGGACTCAGACACAAGAAGAAATGTGGGGTTTGTGCTGAATTCTGTTGCGTACCGAGGCTGTTCTCGGTTTGGTCTTAGGCGAGGTGGTAGCAGCCCTGCTTTCTGATAAAGCTGCTGGTGTTGGGTTGTAATTTTTAATATTTCTTTTTCTGCAAATGTGTGTGCTAAATGAAAAACAAACCCTGAAGCAGGAAACCTGCTTGTCCTGTGGGTTCTCTTTCAGTGGAAAATCACATTAGAGATTAATTGATGTCAATGTAAAACTGCCTGGTGGAGAGAAGGAACCGAATCTCGCCCTCTCCTCCCGTGTTGAGGAGAAGCCCCAGAGGGAAGGGCTCTGTGCTGGTGTCCTTCCCGCTTGCTCCCCTCCAAAAAGAGCCTGCAACCCGACCAGGGCCATAGTAAATCTATTTCTGCTCTCAAAAAGCAGCTGGGGTTCCTCTTGGCTGACCCAGTTTTTTGGGACGCAGGAAGAGCTGGGCCGAACGTGCGGTGCCCTCCGTGGTTAGGTCGGTCTGTAGAGCTGATTACAAATCTTTGCTATTTCTTTCTTGTTTCTTTTCGTTGGGTTTAAATATAAATATTGGGCAATTTCTTCTTAAAATAGAAAAGACTTAGCCAGCGGTATTTCCTGGTTAATTTTGCTTCCCCTCCCTGTCTCCCGTTGCCGTTTGTAATGGACGGAGAGGTTGCAGCCGTCTGCTTCATTGCTGATGAATATAGCAGTGAGTCACGTCAGGAAATTCAGATACGGTTCGTCACGTCACGAGAGGTCTCGCGCTGACGCCACGGAGCAGTCGAAACCTTACATGGGCCTGAAGCAGCTCTTTTATCCAGCTCCGGGGTTCTCGGTGTATTTGTGAACAAACCGGCAGAATAATGCTAATATTTAAAGATGTGGAAGGGGAAAAAAAATCTGCTCCCAGCTGTGTTCTGCAGCAGGAAGGGGGGACACATCTGTCCAGGGTGGTTCTGACTTTCTTCCCATGGTGTTTGAGCTCCTGGGATAAATATTCCTGCTTTTGGGAAGGTGTTAAAGCTGGATTTTTGCTGGAAAGCTCACTCTCCTTCTAGTGACTCTTACCAGCCTGAGCTGTTTGAGGACGGGCGGAAACTCCGTGGCCGAATGCAGCGATTGAATTGTGTTGTGCTCTTCTTGTGTTTACTGGGAGCCAGATGTTCAGGGAGCTGCGGGGAATGTGGCCACATCTGCTCGAGGGAAGAGGGGAGCGGGATGCAGGAGGCAGCAGTGCTGGAGCTTGGAGGGGCTGTGGTATAATAGACAAAGCTTTCCCTGGACCGCAGAGTATATTTGGACACCATGAAGTGTCCAAATACCACTGGTTTTATAGAATATAATGTAAATATATTATAT
>NW_010179194.1:0-642 GCF_000695765.1 Mesitornis unicolor
TGGGTGCAGGGTGCTGGGTCCTGGGTGAGATCCTGGGTGCAGGGTCCTGAGTGTAGGGTCCAGAGTGGGGTCCTGGGTGCAGGGTGCTGGGTCCTGGGTGAGATCCTGGGTGCAGGGTCCTGAGTGTAGGGTCCAGAGTGGGGTCCTGGGTGCAGGGTGCTGGGTCCTGGGTGAGATCCTGGGTGCAGGGTCCTGAGTGTAGGGTCCAGAGTGGGGTCCTGGGTGCAGGGTGCTGGGTCCTGGGTGGGATCCTGGGGGTGGGGTCCTGGGTACAGGGATCTGGGTGCAGGGTGCTGGGTTGTGGATACAGGGTCCCAGGTTTGGCATCCCTGGGTGGGATCCTGGATATGGGATCCTGGGTGGGGTCCTGGGTGCAGGAACCTGGGTGCAGGGTCCCGGGTATGGGGTCCTGGGCGGGATCCTGGGTGCTGGGTGCTTGGTCATGGGTGTAGGGTCCAGAGTGGGGTCCTGGGTTCTGGGTCCCAGATGTGGGATCCCTAGGTGGAGTCCTGGATGCTGGTTCCTGAGTGTGGGGTCTTGGGTAAAGGATGTGGGGTCCTGGGTGCAGGGTCCTGATTGGGGTCCCAGGTGTGGGGTCCTGGGTGCAGGGGCCTGGGTGCAGGGTGCAGGATCCCAGGGGTG
>NW_010179194.1:776-1408 GCF_000695765.1 Mesitornis unicolor
TGGTGGGTGGGGGTGCTGGATCCCGGGTATAGGGTCCTGGGTGGGGTCATGGGTGCTGGGTGGGGTCCTGGGTGCATGGACCTAGAGGGGGAGGCAGCCCTGGGTGCAGGGACCTGGGTGCTGGGTGCAGGGTCCCAGGGGTGGGGTCCTGGGTGGAGTCCCCAGGTGGGTTTCTGGATATGGGGTCCTTGGTGGGATCCTGGGTGCAGGGTCCCAGCTGCGGGGTCCTGAGCACCCCCATGTCCCTCCGCAGCCGCTCCTGATCCAGCGGGGTCGCTTCGGCCGCTTCCTGGGCAGAATCAGGCGGTTTCGGCCCCAAATCAGCATCAGCGTCCACGCCCAGGGCTCCGTGCGCCTGGGCTGAGCCAATAAAGGGCCCCTGTGGCATCAACCCCACTCCTCGCTGCCTCGCCGGGGGAAACGGAGGCACGGGGAGGGGCTGGGTGGGCTCCTGTCCCCACTGTCCCCATGTGTCACCCCCATAACCCACCCCCACCAACATCACTTTGGGGATTAAGGGGTTGGGGTGGGAGGTGGCATTGGGGACAGGGCACAGATTCGCTCCAGGGAACCCCCCAATGGTGTCACCCAAAAAATGAAGCTGTTCATATCCAACCTCCATGGTGTCAGCG
>NW_010179194.1:1622-1887 GCF_000695765.1 Mesitornis unicolor
CCTGTGTGGGGGCGTGTCTTCAGCCCCCAATGCGGTGGCCCAACGGTACCATGGGGATGTCCCTTCCTGTCCCCTCCTGTCACCTCCACCCCCTCAATGGGCCATTGGCTCACCCCATGGGGACCCCGCAGCTGGCACAGGCACCCAAGGGACCTCCTGATCCCCAAAGTGTCCCAAGGTGTGGGAGGACCTGAGTCCCAGGGCCACAAGTCCCCACACAAGACCCTGGGGTGCCCAAACTGGGGGGGACTGACACCTTTCCCCC
>NW_010179194.1:1908-2323 GCF_000695765.1 Mesitornis unicolor
CCCCCACCCTGTCCCCCATGTCCCCAAAGTGATGACGGCAACAGGAAAAGGGACAGCGGTGCGGGGTAGGAGCTTTATTTGGGGATGGGAGGAGGTGACAAGGGGGGGGTCCCCAAGGTGGTGGCCCCTCGAGGAGAGGGGGGGTCTCATTTCCTCTTGATGGCCTTGTACAGGTTGATATGGCCACCGGCACCAGTGGCCAGAAGCGCTTGACCTTGACGGGCTGTGAGGACAGGAGGTGTCACCGGAATGGGGGGGGACACTGGGGACACTCCCCCTGAGTCCCCTCCCATTCCAGGACCCCTCCAAAAACTCACGTCCATGTTGGAGTCCACGCAGGTGACATCGAGGACGGGGCGGCTGCCAGGCAGGGGCACGGGCGCAGAGCACTCCTTGATGAGCTGGGGGGTGACAT
>NW_010179194.1:2663-3369 GCF_000695765.1 Mesitornis unicolor
GCCACGTTGCCCTCCTCCTCCCATGTCCCCGTGGGGATATTTGGGACGAGGGGCGGTGTCCCCAAGCGGTGGCACTCACCGGGGTGGGCTCAGGGCTGGCGCTGAGCATCTTGAAGGCGTTGGTGACGGTGGGGTCCTGGTTGTAGGAGTCCACGGCCTGGGCCAGCGCCTGGGTGTAGGCCAGGGGGGCCGGGAGGGCGCAGGCCCCCCCCAGCACCGCCAACACCAGCACCAGGCAGCTCCGCATCCTTGTCCCCAAGGCCACCTCCCGCTGTCCCCTTTTATCCCCCATGGGGAACCCGCCCTGGGGTTGGCTCCCCCCCTCTGGAAACGCCTGGGCCCAGCCCACAAAGTGGCCGTTTTTTTGGGGGGGAGGACACGCAATGGGGGGGACCTGAGCGTGGTGGCACTCCTGGACCACCTTGGGGACACGGCCCTGGGGTGTCCCCAGCCCTGGGACCCCCTTGGCTGGGCATGGGGGGGTTGTGGGACCGCGGGGACCATCCTCACTCCCTAACGGGGCACAGGGGGAGGCGCAGGGACCCACAGGGATCGAGGTGACACCGAGAGCATTTGCAGGGACATTTATTGGAAGCAAAGCGCCCGGGCGAGGGACATGGGTGGGGACACGGCGGTGTCACCCCCCTCAGGCCTTGGGTTTTTGGAGGTGGAGTCTGTCACGGATCCAGATCTTGCCACACTGGGA
>NW_010179194.1:3383-3943 GCF_000695765.1 Mesitornis unicolor
TGATCCTGCCCCACAGATCCCGGATTTTGGATGTCCGGATGCGGCCAAACTGGGAGGAGAAGCAGTGGGCGTCAAACCCCGGGGGGATGGCATCAGGGTGACCCCCCTGGGGACAGAAGGCGAATGGGGGGGGACACGGTGGGGACCCTTTTGGGCAGTGTCTTACCACGTTGGGTATCTGCTCGCAGGAGAGCTCCACCGTGGGCTGCTGCTGCTCGAGGAAGACGTGGCCCTGGCACCTTGTCACCACCTGTGGGGACACCGAGGGGGACATGAGGACAATGAGGAGCCCCAAATTCCCCCTTTGTGCCTCAGTTTCCCCATTGGGGACATCAAGATGAAGTCTTACCCCAAGCCAACGCGTCTTGCAGATGGTGGTGGCCGTCCCCGGTGCCCAGCATGAGGTTTCCTCAACGGTGAAGCTCAGCTCCTGCTTGGTCTGGAGGTCACTGGGCTAGAAGAGGGGACAGGACCCATCAGGGACCCGCACCACTACTGTCCCCAACCCCAAAACGGGTCCCATCCCGCACCACTCACCCAACCGGGCCGGGGCTGGGCCT
>NW_010179194.1:4096-5945 GCF_000695765.1 Mesitornis unicolor
AAGGCCAGCAGCAGGAGCAGCGGTGGCAGCGCTCGGCACAGCCTCATCCTGCCTCTTGTCACCCGTCACAGCGAGGAGCCCTTTTATGGGCCTGATGTAGGGTGACACCACAGTGGGTTTCTCACCAGCGTTGTCCCAAAATGCCACCTTGCCCCATGGTCGGGGCTTTCCAGCCCTTATGGTTGGGTGGAGCATGAAGACATCTGTCCCCTACGGCAAACAAGGTGGCGTTGACCAAACAGCGGCACCCTCTCCGATGTCACCTTCAGGAGGACACCAAGGGGCCGTGCCCAGAAGATGACCCCCCCACCAACCCCCTCTGCACCCCCAGGGGAAGCCCAAAGCCACCCAACAGGTTCAGAGCTCCCCGTTGGCGGTGGCCGTCAATAACGTCCCAACAGCTGTA
Organism: Mesitornis unicolor; assembly: GCF_000695765.1. Lineage (NCBI taxonomy): Eukaryota > Metazoa > Chordata > Aves > Mesitornithiformes > Mesitornithidae > Mesitornis > Mesitornis unicolor. The sequence continues at coordinate 4,503 of NW_010179194.1, forward strand.
AATCAAACGGGGACGAGAGTGACCGGGTCACAGCTGCTTGGTGGCATCTGGGAAGTCCCCAGGGGTGGATGTTGTCAGTCACAGATCCGTAGGACAGCCTAGGTTGGCCTAGGTTCAACCAGGTCCAACCAGGATCAACCAGGCCCAGCCAGGATCAACCAGGCCCAACCAGGATCAACCAGGATCAACCAGGTCCAGCCAGGTCCAACCAGGATCAACCAGGTCCAGCCAGGATCAACCAGGCTTAACCAGGATAAACCAGGTCCAGCCAGGTCCAACCAGGTCCAACCAGGATCAACCAGGTCCAACGAGGTTCAACTAGGTCCAACCAGGATCAGCCAGGTCCAGCCAGGTCCAACCAGGATCAGCCAGGTTCAACCAAGTCCAATCTTCCATGGAGAAGAAACCCTAGGGTGGGATTATCTCACTCCCCATCCAGGTTCATCTTGAGAACCTCCAGCGATGGGGACACCACCAGTGACCAACTGGTCCCACTGCAGAACTTACGTTGAGGTGAAACCTCTCCCAGTACAACTTGTACCCGTTGTCATTTGTCTCCTTGAAAGCCACCACCCTTTGAGTCCCAGACTGCTGTGGTGAGGTCCTGAAACCTCCTCCTTCCTAGGGAGAAGAGGCCCAACTCCTTCAGTCTTTTCTCCCAGAGCAGGTTCTCCAGCCCTTTGAACATCGTCATGGCCCTCCTTGGGCCACTTTTGAGTCTGTCCGAGTCCTTCTTGACTTGTGGGGACCAGAAGTGGCCAAACCACTGAGGAAGCAAAGAGGAGGGGTGCTCCATGGGACCTCCTGCTTACAAACAAGGATGAGACGGTTGGAGATGAGAAGGTCACCATGGGATGGTGGAGCTCAAGATCCTGAGAGGAAGGAGCTGGGTTAAAAAACAGGATCATTGCCCTGGACACTTCAACAGAGAAGAATTTGGCTCCTTCAGGATCTTGCTTGGAAAAATCCCATGGGATACAGCCCTGGAGAGAAGTGGGGTCCACGAGAGCTGAAGGACCAACTTCTCCACGCCATCCTGACAGGCAGGAGATGAAGGGAGGTGGATGGAGGTCTGCATGGATAAGCAAGGAGCTCAAGGACAAGAGGGACACGTACAAGAGGTGGAAGTGGGGAAAGGTGACATGGGAGAAAGGTGAGGATACTGCCCAAGGTGCAGCCAAAGGCCACCAGAGGTTGTACCCAACAAGATGACGGTCAGGAACCACCAGCATGGACTGAAAATGGGCTTAACAGCTGGGCCCAGAGGGTGGATATCAGCAGCACAAGGTCCAGGTAGCGGCTGGTCACTGGTGGTGCTCCACAGAGGTCCAGCAGTCCAGGTCCACTGGTCCAGGTCCACCAGAGCCAGCACTGTCTCATATCTTCATTAATGGTCAGGATGATAGGCTGAATCCATGGGCTTAGGTCAACTGGATGAGCTTC
>NW_010179195.1:0-995 GCF_000695765.1 Mesitornis unicolor
GGACATCATGCTGGAGGCTGACCAGCTAGAGAACAGCTCTGCAGAGATGGACCTTGTGTTCCCAGAGCACAAGCAGCTCAGCACGAGCCAGCATTGCGCAGCCTGTGCTTTCTGGGCTGTATCAGGAAAAAGCCCTGCTGGCAGATGGAGGGAGGTGACCCTTCTCAGCACTGGTGAGACCACACCGGGAGTGACATCTGCAGTGCTGAGCATCCCAGTACAAAGAGGTTGTTGACCAACTAAAGGAAGTCCAGTGTGGAGTCACAAAGCTGGATAAAGGGACTGGAGGAAAGGCTGGGAGATCTGGGACTGTTCAGTATGGAGAAGAAAAGGCTCAGGGGGCTCTTCTCAATGGGTGTGAATACCTGATGGGAGATACAAAGAAGACAGGGGAGACAAGCTCTTCTCAGTAGTTCCCAGTGACAAGACAAGAGGTGGTGGACACAGATATATACACATGAAATTCTGTCTGAAACCGAATAGCACTTTTTGACCATGACGGTGGTCAAACACTGGAACAAGTGTCCCAGACAGGCTGAGCGGTGTCCATCCATGGAGATATTCCAAACCCAGCTAGACAGGTCCTGAGCAACCTGCTCTAGCTGACCCTGCCTCAGCTGGTGGTTGGCCTGGTATCCAGAGGTCCCTTCCATCCTCAGTGTTTCTGTGATTCTCTGAGTAGAAAGCAGAAAAGTAAGGCAGCAAGAAATGAACAGCACATTGCCCTGACTGCAAATATTGTGGGATCCCATGGAGAGGACCCATGCTGCAGCAGAGGAAAAGTGTAAAGAAGAAAGGAGTGGCAGAAATGTTAGGTACTGACCATAAACCCCATTCCAAATCCTCTCTGCTCCTCTCTTGCATAGGACAAGTAGAAGATTTAAGGATGGAGTAATTTGAGCCTGGTAAAATGGAGAGAGGAGATCAGGAAACAATCTTAAATATTTTTGCCATAATGTCTCACCATCTAAATCTATTTTAATTGGCAATAAATT
>NW_010179195.1:1454-1940 GCF_000695765.1 Mesitornis unicolor
ACATCTTACTCCCATGGAGAACTCAAGCACAGCAGCAGGGCCTCATGGGGGCAATTTCTTTACCCTGTTCCTGACCTCAGCTTTGGAAGAGGAACTCAAGCTCCAAACACCAGCACTGAGGAAATCCTCTTTTGTTACAGAACAGTGACATGGAAGGCCAGTTTTACCACTGTGCCAGGCACATGCGCAAAGACCTGTAGGTCAGACAGACATTATTAATTCCTCTGGAGAAGTGGAGTGAATGCAGACATTCCCAAATACAGAAGATTATCAGAGATTAAAAGCACAAAACACAGCAGATTCCAACTTACACTGAAAATCCCTTGTGAAAAGACGTTGCAAGCTTACTGCTGTTGAAAGAATACTGATTGAATCAGCTTCTTCAGTGCATACTTGAGCTCCTGGTTCCTCAAGCTGTAGATGAGGAGGGTCACTGCTGGAGGCACCACCAAGTACAGCACTGCCACCACCCCTCCCGGAAATGGG
>NW_010179195.1:1954-2337 GCF_000695765.1 Mesitornis unicolor
GGGGGTTTCAGGTGAGCAAACGTGGCAGTGCTGAGAAACAGAAAGACCACAGCCAGGTGAGGGAGGCACCTGGAAAAGGTGGAAAAGGTTTTGAGCCATCCCTGCTCACAGGGGATCCTCAGCACAGCCCAGAAGATCTGCACATAGGACAGCACAATGAACACAAAACACCTGAATGTTAAACAGACACTGACCACAAGAAGCCCAACTTCCCTGAGGTAGGAGTGTGAGCAGGAGAGCTTGAGAAACTGGGGGATTTCACGGAAGAACTGGTCCAGGACACTGCCTTTACAGAGGGATAATGAAAATGTATTGGCAGTGTGCAGAAGAGAATAGAAGAAAGCACTGCCCCAGGCAGCTGCTGCCATGTGGACACAAGCTCT
>NW_010179195.1:2680-3128 GCF_000695765.1 Mesitornis unicolor
GGGAGCTGGTTGATGGACCTGCCATTGGTCATTGGCTATGGCTGGGAATCAGCAGTGTCCATGGAAGAGAATACAGTAAAATATTTAAGCTAGACTACTCTGAATAAAATCTATGCTTTCTACCCTCATCATCTGATATGAGAGAGAGGAGACCAGGGGGTTTCTCCAGGGAAGATTTCTGTAGTGACAGGGAATGGCAGGGGTGTGCCTGCAAATCACCTGCCCAAATATTTCTGTCAGCAGTTTCCCTCTCATTCCCTGCCCAGATCTGCAGTCTGGAGCTGTCAGTGCCAGGAGCTGCTTCTCTGTCCCCAGGTGTCTCCTCCCTCTCAGTGCTCACAGACCCCAGGGAAACCACTGTGTGCTCAGCTCTGCCCTGCAGACACCTCCTGGCAACCAGGAATGGTCCAGGGACATCTCTGGGTGTGCAGGGACTAAGCAGAAACTC
>NW_010179196.1:0-25819 GCF_000695765.1 Mesitornis unicolor
ACGGTCTGGGATTCTGTGATTCTGTGAATAAGGTTCTAACAGGAAATCAACAACTGTGCTTATGGTAATATATTCACTGCAATCCCCTTATGTCAATAACCAAGCGTGGCTGGGCGAGGGGAGCAGGTGAACACGTGCCTCTTTGGATGAGCTTTTCCTGAAGTCACCAACTGCAGGGATGGACACCATCCTGCTGCCTCGCTCCCTCCAGCCAGGGTCCGACACACAAGTTGCCGTGGAAACGGTAGAGATTTTCTTTCTTGTTGCATCACTGCACCTAATGCAAAACCACGCAGGTCTCCAGACTGCTTGTACAATGATGAATGAGAATGAGAGGAGCAGACGAGCCCACTCCAGCCCACACAGGGGCCAGTGTAGGAGGAGTGAACTCCATACGTGACATGGCAGAGCTCCTTTGCGTGCCCACTCACATGCAGGCGTGCACATTTGGGCCCCTTGTTGCCCCCACCGCCAGCAGGGCATCAGGGTGAAGCCCACTGACTCACCCTCAGGAATTCCCAGAAGCAAAGCTGTGATCCAGCTGCCATTTAGATAACGTTGCACAAGCTGCTTGGATTGGCAAGTGCCGAAAGGAAGAGGGTTTAGTTCAACAGCTTTGATTTTGAGGGTGTTTCTTTGGGGGGTTAGCTCCCACACCTTGAATTTCACTTTGAGTTCTGGCCATCAATGAATCATTCTCACACAAGACAAAATTATGCTGAAACCTGTTTTTGTGCTGGAATGACCGAGAAAACTCCAAGAATCTTAAATCTTCCAACAACACTGGGCCGAGTCTCCAATTTGTAACATGATTTGAGGCCTGGTTTTCAAGCTTGATTAGGAGTAGCACACCAGAGTGTCAGTATTACACAAAATAATCAATAATCTTAGCCTGTGGTGGTCTATGCATGACAAAGCAGCACTGCTGTCTCCTCCGTCGTGCAGAACTGCAGGCTGATAAACACAGTGCTTGCAGAGGAAGATTGCTTCATTGCATCAAATGTAAGGCACCTACAGACAAAAAAATGCCAGGCTTTGGTGGATCATCAATCTGTTCCCATGCAGGACCTCACAGCTCCCCAAATCTTGGTCAAAATGGAGAGTTGGTCCTGAACTGCACCCAAACCGCTTCACACCAAATCCACAATCCCAAGCAGACTCCCATTTGCACCTTCCCAAAGCTGGGAATTAGAGAATATTCTCAAAATTCATCCTTTTCCAGAGCTGGAAACACAGATCTGCCACGTCTGAGCCTGCCCTCCTTCAAGACAAGGCTGGGAGGAAAGGACCACCCAGCCACCTCCTTTCACAGCACCACTGCCATGTGAGAATGAGCCTTCCCATGCAATGGGGTGGAAAAGGCTGTTCCTGGGTTTGTCAGAAAACAAATTATTTTAAACAATGCTGAGGTGTAAAAAGAGAAGCTGTTCCTCATGAGCAACCTATTCCTCCTCGCTACAAAATGCGGCAGCTGCTAAATCATTAATCTGAAGTATCTTATTAAAACACAAATACCAAGTAAAAAAGAAATGAGGATGGAGCTGGACAGTGCCCCAGCAGGATTTTAGCGTTGCTACTGCTGTTTTTAAAAATCTGAGTGATGATGATCAGGAAATGTCGCCGTGTCACCTCAGACATGCAGAGCGAACTGGGTCATTCTCTAGTTCTCACTTTTTAAAAGCAAACCAGATTTTCTACCCTACTCGAAGATCTTTAACTGGGAGCAAACTATGCAGTTGAGGGGGGAAAAACCAACAACAAAAAACCCCCTCAATAAAACCAAAACCAACAACAATGAAACTGCTGCATTCCTGACCATCTTCTGCACACAGAGGAAGAAAATGGGAAGAAAGTAACTCCCATTTAAAGTGACTATTTTCTGTTTAAAACTGTAAGGCCCCACACCTAAGGGAAGATTTGTGTTCATAGCCTTGTGAAAGGCCTGAAAGGTATTAGTAAAGAAAAAAAATAAATAAGGAAAAGGACACTTAAATTGTAAAACAGGACTTCTGCACTGTGGACTGCTTATTTCAGTCTGGGCTTCCACAAAGCATTAACAACTGCAGGCAAAATCAGATTAAACTATATAGTATGAACTTGAGAATATCATAATTTAATAAGAAAAGCAAGGTACTGTCATTTTCTATTCATTTTGCAAAGCTTCGTAAACACATTTCCTAACTTCTCCCACAATAATGAGGCTAATTGGAGCCATTCAGAAAATAGTTCATAAGCTACTTCCAGTACGAGATGCCAAAGTTCAGGGTTGTTGTTCCCTGCAGGAAAGGCAGGCACCAAATCTCCACCGTTACCTTCCCTAATGAGTTGATGAGTTAAACTATCCAGCATATCTTTTTCTTTCTATTTTGGTAGCTGATGGACTCCTGTGGCTTAGCTAAAATAAATTATGCAGAAATATATATACACGCACCAAATGTTTCTCTTCAAAACAACAAAAAAGTGGGGCTTCAGGAATTGTTTTTTCTGCTTGTTGGTTGGGGTTTTTTTTAAAGCATTCCTCTGTGTATATAATACTGCAGCACATAATACAGTGTGACAGGTCATTTCATGCATCATTTAACTCTTTGCAGTGCAGAGTGCCATACCACAATAAAGATTAGATCTTTCCCCCACTCCCAAATGCTATAAAGTAGTTGCAGACCAGTTTATAAGTTACAGGAAAAAAAGGAAACCCTATTTCCCATTATCAAGAGGTCGTATTTTGTTTCTATCCCTCTCTATCCAGCAGTGTCGCCATTTTTACAGATAAAACTAAAAAACTAATTTTAAAAAAGTATAAAGGCAAAGACACAGAAAAACACCCCACATTTTAAACCCCAGGATTTCAAGGTAACCACTACAAAAGGAACTGCTATTTTCACTTTGAATTTCAGAACAGAGGTTTTGTGACAATTTGTTTGCTGGAGAGTTAAAGAATGTAGATTTTTATTGTTTTGGGGTTTTTTTGCTTACCTCTGTTACAGTCACAAGAAAATTCTGCCCAATTAAAGTAGATATTTGTTTCAGCAGTAGAGCTAAAAGAGCACTTTGACCGATCAAGGTAACTAAAGTGGGTTGATGATTACGTAGTTAGAATAGGTATTTGTTTAAACTACAGAGTTAAGAAAAAGATTGCAAGATATGTTTGTATAAGCGCTAGAGAAGGCACGTACCATGCTCGAGAGAAGAATTAGACAATAGCATAAGGGATAACAGCTGTGGTCAGACCACCACAAGAATAGGCCAAAACGTTTTTTGTTAAAATTATAGGGGTAATCCAATGTCTTATGTGGTGTGATAGTGGGGAACCAATCAAGGTGAGGGGCAGAGTAAAAGGTGATCATCTTATGCATGCTCGTATGATTTTTGCTTCGTTAAAAATGTATCAATAGGCTGTGAAAATGTATGGGCGCCGGAGCACAATTAGAGGAGCTTCCCTCTGTGCGTCCCCAGCGCTGTAAATAAAGAAGTGCCTGCTTATCTGAAACTGCGTAGATAAATTTTTCTCCTCGTGATTGTGACCCTGTCAACACCTCTACCAACTATGTATTTTCTCCACACTGCCTTTTAATGCATCTTTAAATACATACAACTCCAAAAAATGGTAACTTTATGATCACAAAATTGCAAGAGATTAACAGCATTAGGAACCAAGGACCTTGGTTTAGCCCACAAAGAGACAAAGCTGAAGTGTTTATGACCACAGGGCTGTAGTGGCGCTAGGAAAGAGGCTCAGGCAGAACCCAGCGATGGGCAGGGCTCAGCTGTCCACCCACCCCGTATCGAAACACTCTGCAAAGTACAGGTGCCATTTTCATAGGAAGGTGATAAGGTTTGGTCTTTTGAAAAGTGTTTTTTCAGCAGTTGCCAAGTGCTGGACTGCACACTTTGGGCTAGCGAGCAGCAGTAAATGGAAAATTCGGGAATGTGGACATATTAGAAAATTTAAAATAAAGCTGAGCACTAATCAAACCAGATTCAATACTGTCTGACCAAAGTTATCGTAATTTAGGAATTCATGTATTCAAATATGCTAAGTTATGCTGACAGGCCAGTTTGCATTACACAGGAGTCCCAAAGCCTCTTGAGAGTCACTCAATTGCTTTGGCCCTTGATTTTGAGAGCAGCTATTGCTAGAATGAGCAAACTCAACCCCAAACCTCACAGACTGCTAAGTGGAAAGCATGAATTAAAAATGCCCATACGCTTCTCATAACACGATCATCGTTACTGGATTCATTAACATTTTAATGCACTGCAGCTACCATTCGTTATTCTAAAAGTGGCTGGTGCTTTCCCTTCGACAAAATCAAGCAGTAGTTCTGCCATGACTCAATTATGCTCCTCACCGGGGGTGAGGTTATTTGCTTCAACACGTATTTTATGATTTATTCAGTGGTTCTACCACAGTTAGCTCTGTCCTTTGGCAGCAAGGACATCGTCACTCCATTAAGAGGAATGCTTTAAACAAAACAACTGTTAACAACACTTTGGAAGAAGAAGAATTTTCCACGTTCAGATAAAAAGAAATGCCAGATTCTTTTTCCTTCTTTAGCTAATAATGAATCAAAGAGCACCTCACCTGCAGTAAATTTGTGGCAGCTGATGAAAATGATGCCACGTCTGCTTTTCCTTCCCAGCACCAAACTGCTGTTTGATTCAGCTCTGGCACTGAGTGTGTCTAATGCCCGACTGGGGCTCTGCTGTTCCTTTAAGCCTCTGTTTTATGATCCACATCAAAACCTTTCCAAAGGGTCAGAGGAGCCTCAGCTCTGCAGAACACATACGTGTGCTGTGGTCAAGCTGAAACAGCTACAGCTTCTGCCAGAAGCTTCATTTTAAAGAATTCTACCTCTTGACGCCTAACCAGTGATTTTTTTCTTCATTCAGGGGGAAGGAAAGAAAGAAGGAGGAGGAAAAAGAGCTACTTGTAGATTGAAAGTCTGAAATCCTACAGAGAAAGATACCATTTACTTTTGGTAGCTTACTGCTGTCTCCTCTACAGGGGCCTGTGTAAGCGACAACCAAAGACACTGCTCACAATGCAGAGTTACCCAGCAAGGACACCAGGTGCTCTCGCCTGCCTCTCCACAAAAGCCTGTCTCTAGCCCTGTAACGCAAACTTGTTGATTTATTCACTGAGAAAGGACAGGGCAGAATAAAAAGAGCAGACGCTACACCCTGTGGCTACAGCTCGGAGGCCATTTCAACATGTGAATGAACCAAACAAGTGTGAGAGAGCTACCTCCAGAGCATCAGATAGCTCCTCTCACCCTTTTTTTGGGTCGCTGTCATGTGATAGCTGTACCTGTACACAGCGTTCAGCTAAATATTAGCTTCAAAACAAACAGTAAATAATCCTTTGGCATGGCACAGGTAATTTTTCCTCATGGATTCAGTGTTCAATTAAACTATGCTTTAATGGTGCGGAAGGAGAACACCTAGCGCAGGTAACACCACCATAAACGTATTAAATCTTACACACAAACAACTAGCATCAGATCGCTCCTCTCACCCTTTTTTCAGGTCGCTGTCCATGTGATAGCTGTACCTGTACACAGCGTTCAGCTAAATATTAGCTTCAAAACAAACAGTAAATAATCCTTTGGCATGGCACAGGTAATTTTTCCTCATGGATTCAGTGTTCAATTAAACTATGCTTTAATGGTGCGGAAGGAGAACACCTAGCGCAGGTAACACCACCATAAACGTATTAAATCTTACACACAAACAACTAGCAGTACAACCTGGTCTTGCCTTCCACTCTACCTTACTTTCCACAGCAATGGTTTTTGCACTGGTATACTTTTACTCATAAAATATTGCTTGATAAAAGAAGTTAAATGCCTACACATCTCAGTTGTGTCAGTGTGCAAGAATGGCTGGCTAGAACATCTTTAACATTACAGCGTTAACTGCTTGATGCTGAAATATGGAATTGTTAAATACATGATTATGTTGCAAGAATAGATTTTTTTAAATTGACAAATAACAACTGAGAGACAGATGGGGTATTTGATCATGGGTACTGAAACAGGAGTAACATACTAAGCAGTACACATAACCAGAATGAGCATATAAATTACAATATAAATCACAGAGTACATTAAAATTATTTACCTTCCTCATTCCAAGGCAGAATGGAAGCAACTCCACACAGACGGGAGATACAGTTTATGGTTTTCAAAGCACATTGGGATTACTGGTTTATGAGGTTTTAAATTGTTCTCCTGTTCCAACGTTTTATAAACATGCTGATGACCCTCAGAGACCTTGACTTTTAAATACGAAGGAGTATTAGCAGGCCTGACTTGTAGCTCTATGCTGTTAAATCTTACTAATGCTCAAGTGTAACGCTAGTATTTAACAGTGAATTATTAACAAAAGAATATAAAGGTTTTTTATTTTGCTATAAAAATAACCTTCTTACCAGCTAAGGTCATTACTAAAGTCACTGAAGTATTGAAAGATTCACTATTGAGGCAGATTCAAAGTCTCCCTGTTTCATGATTTTCTTTTTCCAAGAGACTACCTCTTAAGTTTCTTCTCTATCCAGCTGCAAAGTAACATAACTGCCTCTAACCAGAGGTAAAAGGCATCTCGCACACTTTCCAGCAACTCATCCTTCAGTGGGCTAACTTTTTGTAGCGATATAGCTATAGGTCTATCTACAAATGGACAGAAACAAAACTATGACTAATTCTTGTTGGTAAGAACAAATCTTGCACAAAAAAGAAATTTCCTCAGACCTTTCTTGTCTCACAAAGATTATTATATTTTTATCCATAAATTCTATCTTAAAATAAAACTATGTAGTTCTGCAACAGTGGGCTTTTTTTTATTCACACAAGAAGAAAAAATCCCCAACTACCACACAAAAACTTACTCCAGAGTATCTCCTCCTTTATATTCCTCCCTCCTCAGCAGCCTCTCGTGCGCCTCATCTACCCTGGCTTACTCCTCCATCCAGCTGCCCCTGAGCCCCCTCTCATTTGTGCAGACTGAGGACTGGAGCACAGGCAACTCTGAAGGAGTAAGTGCTATACACATAGAAATATGGTCCCACATTTAAGTCTTACTGTCTTCATCTTTCTGCACATTGGAGCCAGGCAAGTGGCTTGGCAGCCTTCAATCTGAAACCTTCCCTAGGGAAGGAGAAGAGCACAGTAATCATAAGCTCTTTTGGATTGAAAGTCAACTGGGGTAGCTCATATCAGAGCTGCAGTGGATGCCTGCTTCCTCCTGGACTGCTAATGCTCAGGTTGAGGGTGCTATGACAATAAATGGTAGATAAAACGTTTCTACTGAACCAAAGGTGTAGGCACTTGACCATCAGTTATGAGGCAAGAGAGGAGTCCTGGGCTGCCTGTGTCCAGCTGCAGCGGAGAGAAAGGACGGGCTGGGCTCTGAGGTCCGTGCTGCCTTACAAACTCTGTCTGTTCACTAGGGTTGGGAAGCTGAAGATGTTCTTAGTCTTTGTCTACCGGCAGAGGAGATTGGCACAGATAAATAATAAAAACTTGTCTTAGTGTTTGTCCCTTACATTAGTGACGTTAGACTTCTGGAGGGCTTTGCTTTTTAACCTGCTAGCAGAGAGCAGATAAAGCTGTTTAAGCTCAAACCTAGCTTTGATGAACAATTTTTCATTGTGACCGGCACTTGAACCTAAAAATGTATTCATGTTTTTCAAGCAGTTTGACTAACAAGCTTTGCAGTAAGCTTCAGTACCCATTCAGAGCAGTTCGGTAACTCTTCCTTTGCCACTTGCTTTCTACAATCGTCATAGTTGAGCAGCTAAACACACTCAATCCCAGTAAAACCAGGACAACAACCTAAGAGCAGTTTCTTGCTCTGATGCCATGTAACTTTTTCTGTACGACGCATAAAGACCAAATGTGGATCCTTCTATTAATGCACGAGTGTTACAACTTGCACAACGCTAAGAATGCTGACTTGAAATAAAACGCTTCTCTACAGAGATGCACGTAATTTCCACCTGCGTGAACACACTCGGCTACTGAAAAACACATCATGTGCAAATGTGTACACCAACAAAAAAATCAAACGGCTTCAAATATGAATGAGTGCGAGGGATCTGAAGTTTGGGGGTTTTTAGACTCAACAATGTTTGAATGCTGTGTCTATTCGCATCTCCACAACCATGGTAAAACACAACAGGTACACAGTGAACTACTACTTCTCTTCACAATTTTTAACAGAGAGCATTCCTTTAAAAGTGACATTTTATGTTCTATATAAATGCGACTACATGAGAAACTTAAGAAACCTCTGAAATACACAGTACTGACAGATTTTTTCTCTACTTATTTTATCATAAGTCAAACAAAAGTGAGTGAGCAGGATTTGGTACTTAATGCTAACAACTTCTTAAAAAACAAACCACCACCAGTGGAAAAATCAACAGGAATTAGACAGTTATCCCCCATCTAACATGCCTTACGACACCAGCACTGAAGTGCAAAGGCAAGAAACGTAACTCAGCATAAATCTGCTACTTAAACAGGGTGGTGGGGAGCAGTTGTGGAAAATCCTTACAGCTGCAGTCAACTCAGCAAGACACAGCTCTGCATTTCTAACCCAGCCGACCAGAAAGATATTAAAAAGAAAATGAGTAATGACTGAGTAACTGGATAAACAGAAAAAAAACGATTCCCTACAAGTCCTCTTCAGTTTTTGTGCCGGTATCAAGCGGTCCCTATTAGTGCTAGGAAGTATGCATGAAAAGAAACAAGACCCGACAGGCTGGAGATCAGCAGCTCTGGCTCCACGCTGATCTCTGCACCTGCTTCAGCTCAGCGGTGCTCAAGGGCTCTGCGGGAGCAGGGCGAGGGAGGATGGTGGAAGGCCATCAATAATACATGGCTGAGCAGCCACAGGAGGAAGAAAGGAACTGCACGCTGCAAGATGATTTCAAAGCTGGTGGTCTTCAGAGCGTTCGAGGCCATTTCTGTGAGCATGGCCACCCTGTATTTACCACTGTCTTCCAGTACATAAACGAGCTGCTGCAAGGGGCATACTCTAGAGTGCATCCCAGATCCGAGCAGCTCTCCAACACGCCTGCAGAGAGACGGGACAGCACCTACAAGACATTAACACCAGTTCTTCCTCTTTCTCATTCAGGACTCGAGCTCATGTGCAGGGAGGTCTAACTGCATTCTCACATTTGACACTGTTACAGAGTCTGGCTCTGGTAGCACACAATCCCAGCACTGACAGCCTCTCAAGTTCAAGTCACCCTGAGGGTTTGATGCTCCTTTTCCTGGGATTTGCTGTTTCCTGTCCCATCTATATTTCTATCCTTCCTGCTACCCTATTGCCAGCAACAAGCATTTTGCCTTTGCTTCCAGATGTACCAAGAGAGCAATTTAGATCATTTTACTTCAGTACATGCAGTTCCTTCTCGCTGGTTCCCTGGACTTCAGGGAAGGTTACTTCCCACCTTTCTTCATCTTTATCTCCGAGGAACTCATCTGCTCTGTCAACCTGCTCCCTGCTGAGCATTTCCTCCTCTGAAAGTACAAGAGCTTGTCACTCCCCAGTCCCAAGCTTGGAGAGCTGTCTGAGGGGCACTACACATGCACAGGAGGGAGAACACTCCAAAAACTCAGCTTCTTCAGACTTGCTGACTGTCTATTTGGTTCTCCCTCTCAAACTCACAGTTTGCACAACTTTTGAACCTACTGGTCCACATATGATGGGGAGAGGAGATACCAAGATACAGTTACAAGGGTTCTACAAAAAATAAAAATGACTGCACGGTAGAGACAGATCGAGTTCATCTTTCCTGTCAGTGCCATGGCTGTGGGAACTCCTGGAGTGTCTTTTTAAGTTCACAGCTGCAAATAATTATTTTCTATTGATAAGATTATTAAAAAGTCTTTTTACAAGCATTTCTATGAAAGTGCAATAACTCATACCACTGGAGTTGCATGTGCAGTTCACTCCTCCCAGCTCTGTTCCTACATACATTGATCTTATGCATAGAGGAAACTGCAGAACATTCCCTTATCAGTTTATTGATAACATACTGAGAAACCCTTAAGTAGATATTTAGAGTATGCTGATTATGACCCAGCTAAATAGAAGAGGTTAAAGGGTCCATGACGAGTCAGAGGCAGGGATATCCTCATGCAAAACCACTGAACAGCCACTGCCAACTGCTTTGCTTTTGCTGGTGAAAGTCTTCGAGCCTGCAAGTTTTGCTATATGCTCTGCATGTGGAAATGCAGAAAGGAATGATCCATAAGTAGTATTACTCAGAGTTGCTTTTGGCTTTTTCTTTACTACAGCCTTCCCCAGATCTTGTGTGTTATTCGAACCTATTTTAATGATGTTTCACTCATTTGAAAAGGCTACGCGTAACCTGGTGCACATCCTTCATGGGCATGACGCTAACAGCAACTCTTGGCATACCTTAGTTGCTGAACTGAAAACAAATGAGTCTTTTAGCAATGCACGCGCAAACAGGGGTTTGTTGCTGTATAGCTCTGTCCTAAGCGCAAACATCAAAAAAGCCACAAGAAAAACCTATCATTTTAGATTGAGTCCTCTGCTTTGCTCCTCTAGGAACTGAAAACCAAACTGGCATAAACTAGACCTCCTGCAAGGTCCCACTAAAGCACCTCGGCAGCAGCTGCAGATGTGGGCAGTTGAGCTGCATGGTGCCTAGGGGGGAACATTGGAAGAGACCCTGCTTCACAGGAATCCGAGCCAGTGAAATCCTGCACTGAGTCTCCAATACCTGTACTCCCACCTTTCTTCTTGTTGCTTTGCCTGCTAATTCCTCACCAGAATTTTCTCCTGTAGAGCACAACATGAGAAATCCCTCCCTTTCCTGCTGTTTATTCAGCCTTGGTGGCTGAGGTCAAGTGAGGACAGAGACACAGCTCCTCTGCCAGCCAAAAGCAGGGCAAGCAGGGCTGTCCAAGCAGCAGCTGGACTTGAGACGCTGGCTCTTAAAGCGGGCTGTTGAGGGATCAATCTTATGCTGTTTTCTTCCACAGGGCCAGGTCACCATCTGCTCTCCTAAATCAGTAGCAGCCCTTCTACAAGTTTTTCTTATTTTGCTCAATAAGACTGTCAAGGAATTGTAAAAATGTGTGACTCGGGTGTTTTTCTCTTTTTAAACAAACACAAATCTAGGAAAAGTCAATGTTCTGTCTTCTCAGCTTTAGCTGTCTACGCTTTTTATTTTAAAAATAAATTCTGACTACACAAGTTACAGGATGCTGTTTCGTACAAACTTCTGCTGCTTATATTGCACTAAATCACACTTATGAATTGGGTCTGTCATCGCTAAGGCATAAACAAGCTACAGATACAAAAGCAACTGCTACTACTATCAGTCCTCGGTGTCCAAACCTTAGTCCAGGGCCATTTTTAATTGCAACTGACATCAACCTTTCATTTTTGCTCTAATTAACTGAATGAGAAATGAGCATAAAACTGTATTTTGGGAGAGAAGAGTTGCCTTACAAACCTGTTGCCAGCTAGGTTTTATTAAACCATGACAGTAAGAAACAGTCAATGACTTTCACAGCTGTCATGGAAAAGGAAACCCTGAGAAGACAGAGCTCCACTGACTCAGACATGGGCCAGGGAATTTAATGTGCTATTTGCTCCAAGTCACAGACAGCAATCAGAGATGAAGAGAATTGCTTGCTCATCTCTAGGATTTTAAAGGTGCTTCCCTAACACAATTAAAATCGAATGCCCAAACATCACTCGAATAAAGAAGTAAAAGCTGGAGCAGGCCCTGGATTCTCACCTTGCCCCAGCCGGCCCCAGGGAAGGGGACAGGCCCCCAGTGCCCCAGCAGCTCCCTTGACTGGGGGATTTTGCTGGTGCACATTTCCAGCCTCTTCATGAAAAGACAAGCACACACGTTCCTGGGTAAAGGCAAGTTGGCTCCTGATTCTTGCCACAGGCAAACTGGGGACCCAGGGGCAGGCTCTGCCACCTCCTTGGCCCTGTTCAAACCCCCTACATGGGTTAAAGTGGACAGATCGAGTTATAATCATCCGTGCATATGGGACAGCTAATGGAAACAGATGCAGGTTCCTGCACAGACATTGCAAGTAAAATGGCTCTCACCTAGCCATGCGAAGTATCTTCAATTAGAAACACACCTTCATGAGAGGCTTTAAAAGGAAAATTCAATTTGTGCCTAACTTGAAGGTTTTTTTTACATTGCTTAATTAGTAACAACTATCCTAGCTAATGAAAACTAAACACCTTCTTCACATGCTCCTACTCGGGAGGTTGTGAGGCGCAGCTGCACACACCAAGCTTTCACAAGAGCACTCAGGAGGCAGAAGCAGCAATGAATCCTGGAGTCCGCCAAGGCTGGTAGCTGACGCTACAGCAGCTCCACATAGAGTGCCTGGCCAAGCCCTCTGTGCAGCCCTTTTCTCTGGAGGACGTCACTCTCCACAGCTCCTTTGACAGGCCCTTCCACGAAATGAAGAAATGGCATTTTTCATGTGAGAAATGTCCCAGCTGAAAAAAGGCAGGCTGCCCTAAGCATAACACCATGCCTCAAAGGGAAAGAGGTGACATTTCCTGTCTCTGTCCCACCATACCAAGCAGCAGCTCAGTATTTTCAAGCTCTTGATCTTCCCTGAGCAGAGAGGAACATTCACAGACAGTGTGAGGATGCTACCACAGTTACTTCCGCACGGCTCTTGAAATCACGCTCGTCGTTTCCAGTAGTCGTAACTCCCTTGAGAAATGCCAATGAGCACAACATCATTGCCCTGCTTTGAGCTGACTAGAACTAATTCTCTATTTAGTGATTTTACTTTTTCAGTTAAGTCTCTTCTAAGTGACTGTACTTTCTGAAACTAATGGCATGTTTTTACAGATGGTTCATTTCTATAAGTCACAGTTCCCGATGTTTATAGTTACTATTAGGTATGGTATGTAAATACAGCTCTTGCTTATAATTGCACCTATGGAGACCAAGGCTATTGCCACATCACGGGTGCTGTATTGGGGTGTCATGAGATGTTGCACCTGCACGGAGAAGCAGACAGGAGAGATGATCCAAAAGTGACCCACAAGGTTTTCTGTCCCACATACATCATAGTATAAAGCTGAGGGATCACAAGGGTCAAGCTCTCTTCTTCTCTTCCTACGCAGCCAATGTCCAAGCAAAATCCTGCTAGTTCGCCTGCCTTTGATCTCAAATCCATGTTTTCCTGAATTTAGTTCCCAAATCCACCTCCCACCTGCTGCTGAGTCTGGCCTGGGACTTTTCCAGTGCCCTGCTCCACAGAGCCTCTGGTGACATAATTGTCAGTGGAGGGGGGGGGGGATTTAATAATGGTTTTATATATATTACATTATTTTCCTGTTTACATTATTATTATTGTTTCATTAAACCTCTTTTAGTTCTATTTTCTCACTTGTAAGTCTCTCTCCATGACTCTCTTTCTCTTCCCCTTCTGGGGAGGGGAAAGGGGTTAATAGAGAGCATCTGTCCATCTTTTAGTGGCCAGCCTAGCCCTAAAGCATAACAGTCATGCTTTAGGGATTGCACGTTTACAGGCACATTAGACAGGATGCCCGTGGTACACACAAGGTGCTTCAACTTGTGCTTGCTGAATGAACCACTGCAGCAGCTTAAGATATCAGTGCCTCTGCCTTCGTGTGTGATAGGAATTGCAAATTACCCCCAGCAAAATCTGCAGGAGCAAATCGTTACTTACGCTGCAGTTCACACTTAGATGTCCTAATGTGAACTCCATTTCAGAACAGCTTTAAGGTATTATGCTGGGCTGCGAAGGGGAGCAGCTAAGGCTCAGAGCGTGTATTTGTTGTCTCTTGTAAGGAGGGTAATACTCAGAGTAATAATATCTGATGCTACTCTAGCAAGGTTCCACTCTAGCACCCTCACTTTGTCACAGCCTGCAGTGAACACTTGCAAACACAAGCATTTTTGATTACTTATCTTCTGTTCCTCCTCTAGATCTGACCTCCAGCAACGCACAGATAAGCGCTTCTGAGGAGGGTGCCAGTTCACCAGCTAAGCCCTTGGCTCTCCGCTTTTCAAGCTGTTAACCACTTGCAATCAGAGAGTAACAGGTACGGCTGTTAGTATGTCTCTTACTGTGCAGATGACTGTGGAAACAACAGCCTGTAAGCAGTGAGTCATGGGAGTAAGTTCACTTCAGTTCCTAAGTGGCATAAACCCCAAATTCAGTAACTCGAAAGCTTCAGAAGGCTGGGTAGATCCAAGCAGAGTAAGTCTGTCCGCAGTGTGGGACTCTTCGCCTCTTTCCTCCCTCAGGAGAAAGCCCACCAGCTGAGAGCAGACTCACAAAAGCCCAAACCATGGCACATTTCTAGGATCACAGAATCCCAGACCGTTAGGGATTGGAAGGGACCTCCAAAGCTCATCCAGTCCAATCCCCCTGCCGGAGCAGGAACACCCAGATGAGGTTACACAGGAAGGCGTCCAGGCAGGTTTTGAATGTCTGCAGAGAAGGAGACTCCACAACCTCTCTGGGCAGCCTGTTCCAGTGCTCTGTCACCCTCACTGAGAAGAAGTGTCTTCTCCAATTGAAGTGGAACCTCCTGTGTTCCAGTTTGTGTCCGTTACCCCTTGTCCTATCATTGTTTGTCACCGAGAAGAGCCTGGCTCCATCCTCGTGACACTCACCCTTTAAATATTTATAAACATGAATGAGGTCTCCCCTCAGTCTCCTCTTCTGCAAACTAAAGAGCCCCAGCTCCCTCAGCCGCTCCTCAGAAGGGAGATGCTCCACTCCCTTCATCATCTTTGTAGCCCTGCGCTGGACTCTCTCCAGCAGTTCCTGTCCTTCTTGAACTGAGGGGCCCAGAACTGGACACAATATTCTTGTCTCGCATAGGGCACATCCCTTCTGCACACTGACTGGAAAAACAAATGCTGCTCTCAGTGCCTCAGCCCCATTCAGAGCCCCCAGCCACCTGAACGTCTTAGTTGAGAGATAATCTGTCCAGTTCATCAGACAGCCTGCATCAGCCAAAAACAAGCATTTCGCTTAGAGACCTCATTTCAGACGATTTGTTTGTTTTCTACAGCAGCTCATTTCCTTGACCCAAGGGGGATGCATGAACCACCTTTGGCAAAGGTCTGGCTGCGTTGCGGCATCTTTGTTTGCAGAAGTACCCAATTACAGCAAGACTGAAATGTGCTGGTCGCATCACTTCCCTGATAGCCCAGATGATGAAAAATATGTTGTATTTTGTTCTTGTTACACCTTGGTTACCCCTTGTTTTTATTTTCATCACCACTACTCTGTACCTGTCAGCTTCTTCCCACTCAAAACAGATTTTTTTTTCCACTTTTAGTACTCATTTACAACAGTGAGAGCATAGGATGCAATTAAATATGCATATGCATTATATTACCCCGCACACTCTTGTTTTATTCACACCTAGATAAGACGCATTTCCTTATTCAAAGCAGCATCTGAAAACTGCATACTTATTTTAAATGAGATCTCAAACTATTTAAATGTACAACAAAACATCAAAGGCCACCAATGGTCCATTTGACCATACTATGGATTTGACAATAGTATGTGTTTAAACTGCTTAAAAGACTAATGGAAAATTGTAGCGTTAAAAAAAGTCCCTTTTAAGTTGAACGCACATTTCCATAAAAACATTGACAATTTTAAAAGTTTATCCTTCTGTGGCAGCAATGACCTAAGAAAGCACGCTTGTTGGACCTGTTATGACTGGCAACGTTCACTACACCAGAGCAAAGCAAAGCAAATCAAGGTCTTGTTCTCTGCTGGACTTTCCCCCAGTGTTTCTCTGAGCCTTGGAAAGCCTGAAGCCAGCCCATGCTTTCGCTGGCAGATGAAAGCCGGCTGGGTCCACCACAATTCCTCTCGCCCTACATTTACAGCAGCTGAAACACAAGTGCATAACAGCGACTCCTCAAGGTTCAGAAGAGCAGAAGACAAAAATCACACCTAATTTACTCTGTAGCGTTCAACAGCACCTTCTCCTTTCTTAGCACTGTTTTCCCTGTAATTGGTCAGTAAATTGCCCCTATGCATCCTCAGTGCTACAGCCACTGATCCTAAATAACTGCACAAACACACGACTACACCATTTGAGGAGGGCTGCATTGCTTCATTTCATTACCAGCATAAATGCCAGCATTGCGTTTTTGTTGGACATCTCTTATCACACGTACAGTGCTCTGTCATTCCTTATTATAATTCTGTAACAACTTTAAGAGATATGTGTACATTTAAGCTAATTTAGGCTAATAAAACCAGGTTATATCCCCTTTTCCCGTCCACATTAATCCACGTTGTGTCCTCTGCCACAGCACTGCAGACTTGGACGTCAGCAGAGTGATTTATGACCAGCGATAAGCCGTGCAGCAGATCAGATCAGAGTTATGTTGGCAGATCAGTTTGGAAGCCTGGGCTGGAATAAAAACGTGGCACAAGAAGGGAGGCACGCTGTCAGAGCCATGCACATGTATGCATCTGTTTATGTGCCTGGTGATGGCCACAGCGAGGAGTTGGTCCAAGACTGAAATAGCACAAGGAATCGCTAAAAATCAGGATTAAGATGCATTGGCAGAGCTGTGAAGGAAACTTTGCACATAGGCTGCCTACATCATGTCTGACTCAGAGCTCTTAGTCACATTTGTATGAATAACAATTCATCAAACGCTCAAATGCAACTGTTTGGGGAACAATATCAGGATGACTGAGCCAATTCCAACAGTGTAAGCGACTCCCCCCTCTCCCTCCGAGTAATTTCAGGATGAATGCAGTGTTTGCAAAACCTGTAGCAGGCTTCAGTTTCAGATACTGCAAAAGGCATACAGAGAGGTATTAGAAAATACATTGTTATGGTCCTTTAGCTGTTCCACCTAAATAAAAATAAACCATGGAGTGAAGCAAAGCGGCCCAAGCTGTTCTGCACAGCATGCTCCTCCCTGGTCTATTATTCTCCAGGATCACCCAGAGCACCTTTTCTACTGATCAGTAAAATTTACATTTACTAACAAGCCCCAGACACACACAGCAGCAGCAAACAGAAGAAAAGACCCCACTGGGAACTAACCAAATGAAAAGGGGTATGGTGAGAGCAAGGCACACACGATGGCAAAGAAGGTAAGGGCTGCCCTGGGAGCCCACCACCACGGCTGGAGGAGGCAAGGGTGAGGGACAGTAGGTGCTGGAGCTGTGATGTGGGCCTAGATGCTGAACCATCAGTCCCAGTAACCACTGAAACTCATTAATGGAGCTGATGAGATGGCCTGTGCTCACGTGTCGCTTTGGAGGCGAGCAGTCTGTAAGTGTAACTGAGAAGTTTTTTGATTGGAGATCAGACTCTTCAGGCAAACACTGCTCAGTCCTGGTGACTTATCACATATGACCCCATCTGCCTTGGCTCCTCCCAATTTCTGCCTCTGACAAAATCTTACCCTCTTTTCTCTGAAAGGAAACCCCAAGGCAGGAGACTCTTCCTCACCTTTAAAATAGATAACTCGTCAAATCCTCCAGTCCTGCAGTTACTGTGCACTATGAATCTGAAGTGACAGCTTTGCTCTGCTCCACACATGAATGTGAATACCTGACACAGGATTTTGGTTTGATTTTTAACCACAGACCAGGATTCAGCTTGGCTCTGCAAGATCTTAGCAGGGGACGATTGCAGGACAAGCAAGTGTCTGAAAAGCTTACACCTGCAATCTTTTAATGATGACAGCACTCATCCGTGTAGCTTCTTTAAGTAATAACAACTAAGGTATTTTATAATAGCTACTGTACAAGATGATTCCAAGGGATACGGCTACTACTGAGTAATCAGTCGCATAGGATTAGAAACAGTCTGCTGAGCCTAAAACCTTAACATCTGAGAATTATTCATCATCTCATGATAACCAAATTTTCTCTAATGTATTATTACTTATATGTTAATGGCACCCTTACAGCATTAAAAAGCCTGTCACGCCCAGCACCACACTGCCCTTTATTTCCTGTATATGTACCGCTTGCTGTCATCAATGTCTCTTCTCAAGCCTTTTTTAGCTGTTGACCCAATTTAATGGCTTGCTGGAGATTGTCTTCCCAGCTGTAATTACAGTAAAAAGAGACTTTGCAATAAATGCATTTCTCCAGTGCCCATAGCATCTGTTAACTCTTCGCTCGGTGTACGTGCTTGCCTGCTAGACGTGTTCCAAGAAGATTTGTTAGCATAAATTCTGCATCTTCCCAGTACAATTCACCTCAGAATAAATATTTAGATCCTAGTAATGAAAACCCAGCTAACACTTTAGCTGGCATTTTGCAGTGCTAGACACGCTTAGAAAACAACTTGGACATTATAGCAATTTGTAGTGTTACCCACAACACTGCAATTCAGCTTTACCTCAGTGGCGATTTGAGCATGGCCATCAGACAATTTAACCTAATTTGGTGGCTCTTTCTCTGGCAGCCTGACACTAAGATTGCAACAAGACCTACCTACAACATGATAATTAGCAACACACACTAGAATAGAACAGTGAATACATTACACTCATTAGCAATCTCTAAGGTTACTTTAGCTGAATGATCTTCAAGTACAGCCTTTTTAACTCTCTAAAGTAAGGTATGCTTGGAGTTTATTTGAATTTTACTGTGGTTTCTCAGGATTCTTCCCTTTCAGCAACTCAGATCTAGATGTTTGAGCATCTTCTCTTCTTGTGCTGTGTGCACATTTAGGAGGGAGGATCATCCACTCTTTGCCTCTCTTCAAGGAAAAGTATTTCCCTGCCCATAGGAACCTACTAGGGCTTAGAAAACAATCTACCATCACTATCAGCCTTAGGATTTCCAAAAGCTGGGGCACAGAGCTGATGGGACCATGCTGTCCTATGCAGATAACAGACACCACATTTGAATGCAGAGTGAGCAGACCCAGCTGGGCTCACACACCTCACGTATGGTACTGACTCATTTCATGCACGAGCAGACAACTAACAGACACACGTGAATCTCAACACCAGGTGAGGGTATCCTTTGACACTGGGACACTCAGAATGAAAGGATGCAAAGCCTCCTAAACATTCCTATTTGTTAATAGTATCTAGGTACGCAACACATCAAGACAGTTTACCGCTTCCTAACTTGAGATGGAGGAAAGGGAACAGGGCTAGACACCAGCAGGGAGGGATGAGAACAAATTGGCCATGCCAGTCCCCACAGCACATGGGACATTAGAGAGCAAAGCTCAGACTGAAGTCTTCTCTGCTGTTTATTAACTAATGCCTTTTTTAGGACACAGATGCAAAGCGATGAGGAATTATCAAGTAAGGAACAAATATTACAAATAAAACACTTGGGAAAAGACAGAAAGCTTGTGCCAGTCTTGTGCTAGCTCTTGTGTTTAGCCCAAACTCAAACAGAAAAATCTTGTCTGCTAAATAACTAATACCAAGAAAGCGGTTACAGCAATACAGTCTCATTAGAATAAATGGGAAAAAAAAATAACTAAGAAATCACCAGTCACAGGTAGGCAAATGCTTGATTCTGACATGTTCTTCCTTACTACTGACAACTGGACATTAGGAAAAGGTTCTTCGCTGAGAGGATGGTTGATCACTGGAATAGACTTCCCAGGGAAGACGTCATGGCACCAAGCCTGTCAGAGTCCAAGGAGCATCTGGACAATGGTTTAGTTTTAGATAGTCCTTCAAGGAGCAGGGATTTGGACTTCATGACCCTTATGGATCCCTTCTATGGTTCTATCAACTGTTAACTCTGAAGTAAGAGCCATTCTTCACTGTGTAGGTAGCATGCGTGGTCTCCAGCAACACTTGCCATGTGCATGGGGAGGTATCAATACTGCCCTAGAACAGCTCAGTGAGTGGAGCTCACTGAGTGCTTGCTGATCTCCTATCCAGATTCAGTTCTGTGATGCACCAATAGTTACGTCAAGACATCGATTTACTGAACCTGAAAGAGAGCAGTGTTAGAAGTAACTCAATTTCCTCAGACTTGGCAGGGAGCAAAAAAGACTCATCATGCTGCTGCTCTTCTTTCACGTGCGGATAAAGGACTGCTTGGGGAAACGCGTTCAAAACTTAGAAACAAGAGACAAAATCCTTGAAGTAAATTATTACTGAATTTGTCCACATCTTTCTCTCATACTACTGGTCTTATTTTGCTTTTAAATGCATGCATTGTTTTCTTCTTTTAAATTGAGCTGCAATCTTTTTGGGTCAAGAACTATCGTTTAATTCTCAGACAACTAGGGCAATGGACATCATACTCTATAATTCAGCTTCTGGAGGCTGGTGAATTCAGTATAGCAGGTTGCCACATCTGGAGATGCAATAATTCTAAGTTACAGTGATGAGCAATCACCGTAGGATCTCCTGAAGCCCACACATTTGGCAGGTGATCCTCTGTTTAAATAGCAGACATAGTACACCATAATACACAAAGGATTGATTGAAAAAGCACTCCATGCTAAAATTCAAGGCTAGACAGGAAACATCAGCTTAATCGAGAGGTACAAAGATGGTTCTTGCTCTTCAAAATGGGAAAAAAGAAATCCTACAAGAAAGGGGAAGAGGAAAAGGGAAAAGACCCTTCAACAGTGAACAAAACTGGGGCAGAGACCAGAGATAATCTCCACTCGGTAGCTTGTGCAAAGAGGGAGCAGTGGTTACCACACAGCCTGCACAGTGTTGTAGCGCTGTCCTTTGCGATGATCCAAGAGATGCTATGCATGGTCAAAACTTCGTGGCCGTGCCTCTCCAGCATCACAACACCAGGACTCAGCAGCCCTCCAAGTCCCTAGTAGGGAGTATTAGGCTGCTCTCAGGCACTGCAAAAAGTGAGTATCACTATTCAGTTAGATTTGCAGCTGTGCAATCTCATACAGCGGGACAGGTTAACCAAATCTCAGGATTGAAGGCATAGGACAATCACCTACAGGATGAAGAAAGCACTTCTTGCCCACAGTATTTTACAAACAGTTGTTCTGATCTTTCTTGAAAGCAGGAAGAGAAATATGTGTTATAAATGCAGCCAAACCATACAAATTATGACAAATCACATACAGGACACTAATTTGCACAAAAGAATTATCAGACTCTTTATCACTTCAACTTGCTTCTTTTTCTGTAAAAAGAGATCGTTGGAAAAGGCTGAAGTTCTATGAATTATTCACAGAAGGCTGGTATGAAAATGTTCTAGTCTCTGCCTTCTCTATTTTTAACATGGCTTTAACCTGAGTTCATTCACAGCCTATTGATTAAAACTATTTACATGCAGGTTTTGTTCCATCTCACATTAAAAGATTATTTGTAGCTACAGCACAGCTAAAAAATATCCTCCTCTGCTAAATGATCAAGTACGAAATAAACACCATTAAAATTAAGTTGTTTTAAGCAGATATTTCCTTTAACTGATGCAATATTGGCTGACTTTCATGTTTTATTTCTCCCCCAGTAGTTAGGCTAGTTTGTTTTCTTTTCTAATCTATACCTTTTGTGCTAGGCCCGAGTGTCTTGTCTTGTAGGCATGTCCTCTGCAGGGGTTGGAAGAGGTCGAAGTTACCTTCAGGCTGCAAAGTAAGCCTCCCAGAAATTAAGAAACTCTAAAAACCCAAGCAAAATACAATTAATGACTCTCTTGCAAGCAATTTGCTCACCATCATATGCAGGGACTCTGTAGCAGATGCGGAAAACAGCTACGTGGGCTACCACTGCCCTGCCTTCTCCTTCTGCCCATTAACCTCATCCTCTACACATCCTCTACCTTCTGGAACAAGTCAGGCAGGGCCTTACGGGTGAACTGCTAAGCTGGGAGAAACTCCACAGAGCAGGGACACGCATGGTAAAAAGGGTGGTTAAGATTGTGGAGGTGGAGTCATTTAACTTCCTAGAGCTCAGCAGGAAAAGCACTAAGATGAAAAGACATCAAAGTCTTCAGGAAAAAAACACCAAAGACCACAACTGAGCAACGGAGGACTGGCCCCTTCTGGGGGATCACAGAGCAGGCCCTGTCCCCACCTGCTGACAACTGCCCAGCTCATCACATATTCACTAGGACTGCTTCACTCCATAGCTCCCAAGTTCTACTCATCTACCTTGAGTATTGACCCATAAATAACTGCTCTAGGCTTTAACATTGTGATATCCTGCTTGCAGAGTCTTTGTGCACAGCAAAGCATACCTCAACAAGCTGACTCGGGGAGGAATGGTCCCAGGGTTGCTGTAGAAAATTTAAGCCTGAAAAGTATGGGAACTGCTCCCACAATATTATCTCCATGCACAAGCTGTGACTAAATATCTATTTTTTTGCAAATCTGTTCTTAGAAGAAAGAGTGGAAGAATCTATATTTACAAGGATCCTGAAGATTTATCAGATTTCCATAACAGTTAACAGATAAAATTCATACGGGAAGCATCCCCTGAAGAATGAATTTTACTTCTCAAACATAATAGGAATAATATGCGACATGAAAGTGGGGCAGAAAAATGTACCTGTTTTTTCTGTATGGCAATATCACTGCACAGATGGCAAGGAGCTCTTATCAGCCACAGTTACAATCTCCCATCATTTGCTCTTAGAGTTTTAGATTATTGTGCAAGATTTTAATGCCAACATCATGTAACTATTCACAGTTACTGCCTAGACTGCCAGTTAACTTGTAATGAGATTACTTTAGTTATACAGGAAATGTATAACTAAAATATACAGGCATGGCAGAGAATCCACACTGGATCAAGTTGTTTCAGGTTGTTTACTAGCACCATGTCACACAAACTGTCAAAAGGTTTTCATGGATAAATCAAAGTTATGACCAGTGATGAAATTCCCAGGAAATAAAAAACCCAAACCAACAAAAATCACTTGTCAAATTCACTCAGAGGATTATCATGGTAGGATGGTACAGTTCTTGTGTTCTCCAGTCCCTCTCCACTCGCTGATCTGAGTGACTGAAATGAGAGGGTTTGGGAAAAATAGTTCTCATTAATGCCTGACTTTTGCTTGTATCCCAACCAAATTTGGGAAAAGCGTCCTATGCTAGGTACAAGGAGCTCATGTAATAGCATTAACGTATGAATTTATTTTTCTTTTGTCCTATAGATAATTTGGGAGCCATTTCTGCAAGGTTTTCATGTAGGGAATGATAAATTGCGATTGCAAAGAGGATGGGAGAACACATGAAAGCAATTCACAGCCACTTCAGAGCCTCACTCCAGAACAAGAGGTACATGGCACCTCTGTAGATACCGGAATCCTGCCCAGTGGCTGCTATTAGAATCACAGAACCATTTAGGTTGGCAAAGACCCTTAAGATCATACAGTCCAACCATATTAGATGGAAGCAGGAAAAAGTATACAGCTACGTTTGGTACAGGCGCAGGAATCACGTCTGAACTGCCAGGGCTCAAGTCTGGGCACTACCATGGCTTTCTCAACAAAAACCCCTCAAAAACCACAACAAACTACCATAAACTGATCTGAATTCAAGTTCACATCTGGTTCCAAACACTCATCTGACCATTTCACTTTCTGTCCCTTTTTGGTGGAATGGCTAAAAATGTGGATTCTTAACTGTTAAAATGAATGGAAGGACTATAATTAAGCTCTTTTCTGGTTCCTTCTATAGGCGATCTTGCAAAACAATGGAAGAAAAACTATTACTGTTAACATATGATTTCTAGCCTAGAAGGAGGAGAATATACTTTTTCCAACACAGAATTTTTTTCCCTCCCTCTTAAACAGCATTTAAAGCACATTTTAATTTGAAACACTGAGGCTAAAACCCCTGGTATCCTTTCAAATTCAGGAAGAGGCAAGTGCAATGACTGATGCGAGTCACTTCCATCATCCTCCTTGATTTTCTACACGTAGCTTAAAATACCACTCCATTTCTTTCAGTCACAACCCTAGCAGGCATTACTGGAAAAGCTAAAGTTCAGAGTTCCTTCCTCTGCCGTTATATAGGAAGCTTTTCCATTTAAATCCAGGCAATTTTTCTGTAACAAGGTGCAGAGCTGGCAGCTAAGCAGAGTTCAAGACAGCAGGGGACATTTTTAAAAGTCTCCCAGTACTGAAAGCTGTGAGAGAAACATTCAGTTTTATTTTTTTTTCACTTTCTGGAGAGTGTGCACTTGTAAGAATTCCTTCGTTACCTGTCAAAGCTCCCAGATCAGAACTCTTGGGGTACAGCTGGCATTTTAAGGCTCTTTTACGTCCAAGTTTCTGAAATGAGGTCATTCCTTTTCCCATTGTCACCTTTCAGCAAAGTCAAGTCTCTTTTACCAAAACCTTATCTTCTCACAACACGCTTCAGAGAAAACTTTCCATCAGCTTTTCTTCACTTTGGATTTAGGTAGGGAAAACTTGCAGGACTACTGAATTTTTTTCCAAATATAGTTTCTATATTTAAAAAAATCCATTATTATCTGAGTTACTGCGCTTGGAATCAATGCCTTTTTCCTCTGGAACTCACCATTTTAAAGTACCCAGCAAAGCAAGTTCCTCACACAAACTGCACCGTTCTCATTAGACTTAGCTGGGACCACATTTCAGAACGCTGCTGAAATAGTAGGAACAATTCTGACCATATTTGTCCTGCATCACTAATATTCTATTGACTTCATCAAACTACACCAAACTTGTATCAGCACAGGAGAGCTACAACTCCTGGCACGTGCACCAAGTACAAACAGGGAGACTTGGGCTTATTCTGCACAGAGATTTTTATCCGAATTCAGCTGTGCATGAACCTGTGGCACCACATCGTGCTGACCAGGTTGTAAGCACACCAGTGCTCCACCACGGCCTGCTGCTTGTAGGTAGATCCCAGACCCTTGTTCCATTACGTACTGTAGACATTCCCCCACGTGCAGTGTATGTCTACTGATTAAATATCACAGGATCTGGTTCAGCACCGTCTTAATCCTTTTTCTTGTTCATCAAATCCTGTTGGTTTTTATTGGGATTAGTTCAGATTGCCACAAACCTAAAGCAGTGATGATTTACACAAAGTGCTCCTGAACTTTAGGTCTACCACCCCTTGTTTTCAAAATATGGGGTTCTTTAGAGTATTTTCAGTTGTTTACAGCTGAAAGACTTAATTATTCTACTGGGTAAATTAGGAACACATACTGGGTTGCCTCCTGCATAATTCCTTCAATGAACTCTGAAATATTTTCTAGGCCTTGAAAAGACGAGAGCAATTTCAAACTGTCAAGTTGAATTCGGCGTGAAAATAAAATTCAGAAAGTGCCTTTTATATTCATCACATCACTGTGCCAAGGATTCACACCGCAAATCAAAAAACAGGCAACACAAAAGGAACTGGCAATTTCTTCCTTCTGTGTCACTGTAGCCTCCCAGTACATAATTTTTCAGGTGGCAGCTGGTCCACTCATACCATTTTCTTCCCATTAGTCCTGGTTCAAGGTATCAGGGCCAAATGGGATGTGGCAGTTATGTTGATGAGATCTTCCAGTTCCCAGCTGACGGATGACCCCCCAGGGCACAGCATCAGCCCACACACACTGCCCTCTCACCACCAAGGCCAAGCGTCATGATAGCAGAGCTTGAGGGTGAAACACAAGACTCTGCACAGTGCGGGTCTCCAGGGAGAACAGACTGGTCTAAGTAAAAAGTAACAGAAAAGTTAAGTTACTCCATCTCCAAAGTCTGTGCTGTTCACATTTTACAGGTTTTGGTAGCATCCACAAAATCCTGCTCTGACTTTGTGAGGATGTAGAGGAATAAGTTAGACTGTTAGGGCTAATGAGCTCAATAACCTCAATGGG
>NW_010179197.1:0-12781 GCF_000695765.1 Mesitornis unicolor
TATTCTGTGATTCTGTGTGATTCTGTGAATTTTCATAGAATGGCAAGAGTATGGTAATTGTATTAGATTGCTGGTAGATAATCTAGTAAGGAATACCACTTAAGATAACCAAGTGGTACAAAATGAGCTGAAGTTTCTTGATATTTTCCTGTATATTTTGAACGGTCGGATTTCTGGCAGTCCTGTGTTACTAGTAGATGTATTATCACCAAAGCAAAAGATTATTTTGGTCATCAGAGCTAAGGACAAGTGCAAAAGCAGGTACAGTGACTTTTTAGAAGTGAAGTTTATTGTTGAATAATTAACTAATGCCAGAAACACAGCCTTGGGTCCTCTTTCTGGCACATTCATATTATTTATGAATGCAAATATTTATGTTATTTACTGTATGATAACTATAGTTATTGTTTAGATGGAGCAATAAGACCAAGTAGTTATGCACATAAATGTATTTTGCCTTTCCTCAGCTCAGAAATATCTTAAGAATTAATATTAAGTAGCAATGAGCTTTTTTTAAGCATCCTAAAGGACAGTAGTTTGTTAGGTATAAATGCTGCAGTGGTGCTTCTTCAATTAATAAAACTGTGCATTGAATCTCCAACTACAAGTTACTAGGATCTAAACACAATTAAATTTATATTGTATTTCAAACTGTATGTAATTAAAATATTGAATAGCTTTGATGACCATTTGTGAATTAAGAATTAAGTTTAAATAGCTTTGTATTTCAAACTAGTAAGATTTTTATCTTCTGCCTTAGAAGCAGTTTGCTTAGTGAGTTTAGTTAATGAAGTCATTAACAAAAGGACTTTTTAACAAATTCAAGGCTGAAGACCCTTGCCTTTGTTCTACCTGACGTTTTTGAGTCTTAGGCAGATCTTTACTACATCTCTCTTTCACTTTTTGGTGTTGCTCATCGGAGAGTCAGGCTCTGCCCCGGGGGCTGTGCAAGCTGGAGGCTGGGGGAGGGCTGGGGGGAGCAGGGAATGTGTCGGGGGAATGCTTCCCTCCTTGATTTACTGCTGGGGTGCTTGGGTTATTTTAGCACCTGTGAGTCTCTGAGCTGTGATCAATTCTGTTGAAGTCAAGGAGAGAAAACTATCTGACAACTTTTGATGTTAGGCTATTAATCA
Source organism: Mesitornis unicolor (assembly GCF_000695765.1). Classification (NCBI taxonomy): domain Eukaryota; kingdom Metazoa; phylum Chordata; class Aves; order Mesitornithiformes; family Mesitornithidae; genus Mesitornis; species Mesitornis unicolor. The sequence goes on from NW_010179197.1 coordinate 1,134, forward strand.
CAGTGTAATACATTTTAATCTCTCTCGCTCTCTTTTTTTTTTGTCATCGTGTTTATGTAAGTGTTAAGCAATCCAGAAAGTCCCAAACTAACAGGCTGATTTTTAGACCTTTAGTCTAGGGAGTTATGAAATTTCCAGTGATGCAGATTTTACAAGATCAGGTTCTGATGCTCTTATTTAAGGTTTTCTTATATCCAGTCTCTCTTAGTTGGCTTGTTGTGCTTTTTACCCAGTACTAGAGAAAAAACAAGTGCTATGCTCTTTATAATACTGCTGAGGACTCTCTGATGTTTAGTAGGTAAGAACAGACACATCACACATCTCATCAATGAAGCCTTCTTGTTCTGTCCTGTCCTTTGCTGGTTTTGTCATCACTATACCAGTGTGTGTTTATGTGTGCCTCTGTGTGTCGACTTCATGGTTAGAGGGTGACATTCTCTCCTCTGTTGTGGCAGCTGGTTTGCAGGGTTGGTAGGTTGGGTGGAGGTGATCAATTGTGAAATGATGCTTAGGTTACAGACACTGCCATTCGGCCCCAGGAGAGTCCAAGCACCATTCAGTCTTTTTATCTTTTCTGAGATCTCCCCATTTCATTCAGCATAGTCAGTAGAAGATGTGTTTTCAGGTCTTTTGCAGCCAATGACTAAGGTATAAAAAAAACCTTAATGCAGGGATTTTGGATAGATAAGAGGTAATCCTTAAAGACATAATGAGACATGATATTAGGCAAAAATGGCATGTCAAAAATGTATTGAGGCACAGTGCCTGTTGGATACAAGATGCGTGATTTGAACAAGCATTTGCTGGATATGTCTTGTGCATAGTTGAGTCTTAACTGTGAATGATTAAATGTCTACCTATTGCATGTGGCCTTGTTCAAAGGCCAAATACAGTATGACACACCATGCAAGGTAGATAAAGGGGTCCTGAGAGCTGCTGTTGCAATGTGGTACAGCAAAAGTAGCTGTATATTCTGATCTGTATTTTTTATCTGTACCCTTTTTCAATTTAAAAGATGCAAACAAGAACAATTCAAGCAGAGTCTTCTTTCATATGAAGCTAGGTGCTGCCACCAATTTAGACTTCTTTTCCCATGTTTTGCAGGGCCTGCCCACTGGAAGGAGGTTTTTCCTGTCGCTAATGGAGACCGGCAGTCACCCATCGACATAAAAACTGAGGAAACCAAGTATGATCCCACTCTCCGTCCTCTAAATCCCAATTATGATCCGGCTTCTGCTAAAATCATCCTTAACAATGGGCACTCCACCAGTGTTGAATTTGATGACACTGTCAACAAATCAGGTTTGTTCCTTCCCTGTTACACTGTCTCTTCCACTGTTTCCTGCATAGACTGCATACAGCTGGGTATGAACTCCTCATAAACAGTAAAGCTTTGCTCTTCTGGATGAGAGATTCATTTTTTTCCCTGTCTTTCAGCATGATGCAATGTGGGAACATATTTGGACACGAGTTCGAGGTTGTGTTTCTCAGAAAGTGCTCCCTTTTCACAGGGGTGGTTTGATCCAGCCCACCCAGCCAGATAGTGCCAGTCCCCTTGTTTGAACAGTGCTGCGTACAGTTTTTCAAATGCTGCTCTCTCTCACTGCAGATGAATCCTTTGTGTCTCATTACAGGTTCATTCCAACCGAATCACTCAAGTCTCTTATCTGACTTTAGCTGCAGGTTTGGTTATATATTTTTTCCCATTTTTTTAGAATCCATACCTGGACTTCTTTTCTTAGGAAAAAGCCAACACAGAACAATTGAAATATATCCCAAGTGATCTCTTTTCTTCTCTGAAAAGTGGTGTTGTCCCAGTCTTTTTTAGGATTATGTAGCTTCCGTTTTAGCAATCAATAATTCTTAATCAGAAGTTCTCTGGTTTAGCATAGTCTTTGTAATGGTAGTACCTTCATCTTTAAAACCTTCTCTTGGATGTTAGGCAAGCTAGCACACCTCACCTTGAAACTGTAGGAGTGCAGTTTCTAGGAGCAATAAGATCCTCTTGTGGTTGCGTGAGGCTTAGCTGAGGATCCAAGCCCATATGGTGCATTCACAAGGGTTAAAGCCAGAGAGGGACTAATTTGTGATCACCTTGTCCATTAGTCCTGAGAAACTTATAGTGCCAACAGGGAGAGACCTAGATGGAGACAACATCATACTTTGCTTTCCAGGACAGTCTTAGTTTAGTTCTTAAGTTTCCTGTTGATACAAGCAACATGGAATGTTGCCTGAAAGCTACCTGCTGACCATCAGTGATCTGGTCTGACCTCGTGTGTGTCAGGTGCCGTGGGACTTCCCAGAATTAATCGCTGCTTCAAGCCTAGTAGGCGTGGGTGAACTAAAGCACATCTCTTAGAAAAACATACAGTCTTGATTTCAAAATTTCCAGAGATGATGAACCTACCACAGCCTTTGGTAAGTTGTTCTAATTGTTGATTACTCTTACAATTAAAAAAATCAAAATCACACTTTATTTCTGCTGTGTGATAGATCATCTCAGCCTTTAAACTTCTTTTTTTTTTAAAAAAAGTAATAAATATGGATATGAATACACCAAGAACCTCTTCCATTTTCTAACTCCATCCATGTAGTGACAGGTCCTGAACGTAGTACTTCTGTAGGCTTACACTGATACCAAAGCAGTGGTAATGCGATCCTCTTCTTACTGCTTTCCTCAGGCCATATCTCCAAGGACATAGTTCAATGCACTGACAGATGTTGATCAGATAATTATATGTAATTCCCAGTCTCCTTCAGGAGGCTCTGTATCTTCTGTATATGGACTAGATTCTTCAGTCCACATACGTGGCTTTACGTTTTGGCCATTATCATGACTTGCTTTCAAATAATTCAAATCCTTCTGTATTCATAAACTGAGTTATTCACTATTTTCCCGCATATTTGTCACTGACAAATTTTACCAGTAATGTTTTTGTTTTCTTTCAGGTCATTGATCAAAAAATACTGAATTTTCTAGGGCCAAAATTTGGCCTCTGGGGCACCCCTGTGAAGTAAGCACTCCTGACATATGGTGGTTTTATGGAAAAAAAAAATCAAATTAAGTGGTACTAAATACATTAGCATCTTTTAACACATTATTAACTGACTTCCATATCAACTATTTCTTCACTTCAGCAGCATTGAAATGGGGCTGTCCAGTCTGTCTGTTTGTGTAATTTTGTTTATCCTCTTTGGTACCACATTAGCTCCAGTTTCTGAAATCGGTCTATAGATGTTTCAAAGACCTCTTCTTCCAGCTCTTTTCAAACTGTGGGATACTGATATTTGCCTTCAATAGCTCCTGACTAACCTCTGCCTTAATTACTGTTGGAATGGAAGGGTTTTACCATCACTGGATGATGCAGTACAAATCAGGCCATTTTCCACATTTTTCATCAGAACTATTTCACTGAATGATGATGCGTTTCTATGGAATTGTTTTCCCTCAGCCAGTTGAAACACCAATCTTTACACATTTCTAAGATCATTTGCCTCCAAGTTTTCAGTCCTCGAAAGAAGGAATTTGTTTTAGGAATGCCACTTCCCCATCCCCTTTGTTCACTAGGTTTATAGGATCTGTAAAAGCATGGTTTTGAGTTGAAGTTTTAAAAGGTAAAATATTTTATCCCACACATAAACAGTCCCAGTTCCTTCTCATTAGCCAGGATACTTGTGTTAGCAGATAGGCAACTTAAGAAATTCTTCTTTTAACTTTATGTGGTGGTATATTGTTCCTAATAAAGTTTAGGTTTTGGACTAAACCTAGAAGAGATAAAAAGTTACTATTGTCTTCCCCAGTGCTCTTAATTTAAAAAACATCTGTTTAAAACTCCCATCCGTTCCCCTTAAAATCTCTATAATGAGCCAGTAAAGCAGCCCAGACTACTTCCTAAACCCTCAGAGGAGATATGGAGCCAATGTAATTTGTTTAGCAGTGAATAAGGATTCATTCTGGATGTGATTCACATTCAAGTGTCTGTGCAGAGATGGTTTGGTTCCAACTCTTGATTAGCAAAAGACAAGCACTTGCAAAAGCAAAACAATGAAAAGCCCACTCATAAGTGTGTTAATAAACTAGGACAGAACAGAACAGAACATTTTGGTTGGAAGGGACCTACAGCAACCAACTTGCTTGACCAACTCAGGGCTGGCCAAAAGTTAGAGCATGCTGTTAATGGCATTGTCCGAATGCCTCTTAAACACTGACAGGTTTTGAGCATCTACTACCTCTCCAGGAAGCCTGTTCCAGTGTTTGACCACCCTCTCGTAAAGAAATAATTCCTAATGTCCAATCCGAACCTTCCCTGATGCAGCTTTGAGCCATTCCCATGTGTTCTATCACTGGATACCTGGGAGAAGATCCCAGCACCTCCATCTCCACTTCCCCTCCTCAGGAAGCCATAAAGAGCAATGAGGTCACATCTCAGCCTCCTTTTCTCCAAACTAGACAAGCTCTAAGTCCTTAGCCACTCCTAGAACATGCCTTCCAGCCCTAGCTAATTAAGTGTCAGTAATATTGCACTTGTACAATGCATATGTAGTGTTGGCTTCATTTTATTCATGTTAATATATGCTCCTTTTTCTCAGACTTCAGTCTGATATAACTGGATCTAGTTGCAAATGAAGGAAAGAGCCTTGAATTTTTTTTTAAACTCCACCTACTTTCCTCCAAATTTCAAAGGGGAAAAGAGTTTATGTTCACATTATATTTTTCTGTTCCTCCCCTTTGTTCGTAAAAACCTGTATTATAAACCAAAATTCTCAGTGTTTCTTTTAAATACATTCAAGAGAGGAAACCACTTACAAAACAGAAAAATGTTCCCATCATCTGAGAAATATCCAATCCATAGCAAGACAGACCCGGTGATACCAATATACGCTTTAGTAGGCCATAACCCACTAATACACACATAGATGCAATTTTGAAAGTCGTATCCTGGACAAGTGATTATTTCTGTAATACTTCAAAGAAATGGGAAGCCATCTGAAACAGCTTTTGAGAAGGAGTGGGGGAACTGTCCGAAGACTGAAGTCTGGTGTGAGAGGTTAGAGGATGTGGGTAGGGGCTCCTGTTCCTGCAGTGAAGCCTTTTCCTCTGCTTGGGTTTCCAGTGCTGACTGGGGGGCCACTCAGTGGGACCTACAGGCTGCGCCAGATTCACTTCCATTGGGGATCCAACGACGAAGCCGGCTCTGAGCACACAGTAGATGGGATGAAGTATGCGGCAGAGGTAAGGTTTTACATGGAGTCATCTGTACCTCTAAACTTGTGACAAGTTTTCTGTTGTAAGAGAAATGTTACCCCTCCTATTCCCGCTTTTCATTCTCTCCCCTGTTTTATCAAAAGACAAGCGGTCTTCCTGAAGTGTTGCGTGTTTGGTCATTTCTCAAAGGAGAACCTATTTGAAAGCTTTGGAGAGGATTAAAAGAGGAGTACAGAAGACAAGAGCTTGATAAGAGCAAGATTTAATGTTCAAGAGTTATTTTAAACTTTGCCTTTCACTCTCTTCCTTGGAGAATATTTTCAAAGTCAGCTTCAGTTATAAAACACAGAATTATTTTATTTGGGGCCTGTGCAGCGTAAAGTTTATGCCAGACTTAGGAGTATTGCAATGTGATGGTTATGACTTTGAGAACTGCACCTTAATATCTGTGGGGTGCCTGCTGTCTGTGGAGGTGCTACGTTTCAGTGGAGGCACTGTCTGCTCTGGCATGGAGAGTTCACTCCTGCTCTGTCTTCTTTGGTGCATTTGAGTAGTCTACAGTAAAAAAGTATTCAGTTTCTCATTCCTCTTTGCAAATGGAAGTAGCATGGAGTATTGTGATGAAACTGAGATTAACAACACAAAGTTCAGATAGTGGAAGAGTCTTCTGGGGTTAAAGAGAAGTAAAAAGTATAACAATAAATATGAAAGGACAAATAAAAGATGTAATACTAAAGAAGAAAAAATAAATGTTTGCACAGTGGTGTGATTAGATTTTACTGGAAATGCTATAAGAGATAGTGGTCAGAAAAAAAAATTAGTTTTCTAACACTAATGGGGAAAAGTGACATTTGCAGTGTTTAAAGGCTTATGTTTTCCACAGGAACCAGGTGGGATGGAATATAAAGAATTAATAGAGGTGCTTTAAAGCCATTAAGTACCAAAACCAAATTTCTAGCTGAGAAAATATATGTATGTTTCCCATCTAAGAAACCAAATGGAAGGAGAAAATATATCTGAATTTCTAGCCAGTCTAAAAACCTTTCCGTTACCTGTTGGTTGGGTAACCCTCCACAAGAAGCTCTCTAGATGTCACTTTGGCTTTGGGATAAGAAACACAGAATTAAGATCAAGGCTTCTGAGCACTGTTCACACAAAAGAAAACACCTCAGAAGGAGACATGAAGATGGTTTCAGTGCTCACCTTCATAAGGAAGATGTGTAAGATTTCAAGAAAAAGCATCAACCAAGTTGAAGAAAGAAGTAGTGTACAGGTAAAGAAGACTGCAAGGTTCAACCCCCTAATCCCAGCGGGAAGCAGAAGGGATCCATGGCTCCATTCTTTGTGGCAACGTATGGTCTGGTCAAGGTCTCTTCACAAGCTGCAGTGACAGAGCGGTGGTAAGATGGGATATGTTCCTTAAAGAGAAGTCACAAGCCATTGAGAATGGGTCTGTACCCAAAAGTGTTTCACAGCTCTGTCTGGGGGTTTTTGTTTGGGGGAGGTTGGTTTGGGGGGTTTTTGGCAAAGCTTAAGGGAGTGGGAGTGGTCTTTATTTAGCTGTGGGAATTTTTTGTTCTTTGTGTTTCTTTTTCTTTTTTAAAAATCTACAATAAAATTCAATTCCGACTGAGAGTATCTGTTTCCTTTTTGTGTATATAAAAATGTAACTGTTTAGAAGTTGTTCAATGTAGCTTCTGTGAACTTATAATAGTGAGTGGTGGTTCATGCCAGTTTAAGTCGTTCAGTGGAGTTGCTTTCCAGCACTCCTAAATTTCAAAGTCTGAAATGATGGTTACCAATTTTAGAAAAGCCAATGCCATGCCCTGTTGCTGACCCTCTCTTTCCTTATCTAAGAACCATGGGTAGTAAGATTTACTAATTCACTGAGGACTACCGTGAGTAATTAATGTTTGTGAAGTACTTAGTCTTAAGCACTGTGTGAGTGTTTCTGCTCTCTCCAGCTTGGCAGTCAGAAAGGTGCTTAAGGCTGGGATGTCCTGGTGCTTCCCAGGAACCAGGAACTCCTGCTGCAATGTAGCCAGGATTTAGGAAACCTGGCTTAGCAGGAGGGACTGAGGTGGCATGGGGGTAGATATTGTGCGCTTTTCCTTTCCCCACCTGGCTAACTGGTGTCTTTAAGCTGCTTAAGCAACTACCACAGGACAGTTCCAAAAAAAATGCATGTTGTAAATGCAAATACTCAAACCTGAGATAATCAAGCTGCTTGTGAGTGCCTAACTGCTGGTAATCATAGAAGATGACATTTGGAAAGTATCAGAAATGAAATGTTGATGTTCAGCTTAAACTAAACAAGGGAAAAGGGGTCAGTGCAAGTTTAATGTGAGTTTTGCTGCCTGTTTTCTACCTATTTATGTGGCTGATTAATGTTACTGAAAGCTTGATTAAAGAAAAGGAGGAGCAACTAATAACATGCTCATGATTTTCAATCCCTTTTAAAAATCAGCTGTACTAAAAATTGATTTAAAAGCTTTAGTTATATAACCATGGGATAACTTGTCTTAGCTTCTCTGTTAAAAATCTGGGGACACAACAGCAGTTTGCCAGGCACTGTAGTGTGCTGATTGCTGCTAAATTTTGAATAAACACAGCCACTGAAAATGCTTTTTGTTATTTGTGTGAACTCCGTTTTTGCCAATTTCAAAATATAATTGCATTTAGAAAGCTGAATGGCTCTGAATACAAAAGAGTGAGGTGGAGTATCAAAACCAGTAAAGTTGTGGTATTAATTTGTGACTATTGGAGTTCAGCGGGAGTTGATGCTGTCTGTGTCTCTTGCTTTTCAGCTTCATGTGGTGCACTGGAACTCAGAAAAGTATTCCAGTTTTGTTGAGGCAGCTCGTCAGTCAGATGGATTAGCAGTCATGGCTGTATTTCTGAAGGTAAGAAAAAAAGTGCCTCAGCTGTCCTAACAGATCTGTGTTAAGAGCCCAAAGGGATAATGATGATGGTTGGTACAATTATTGCTTGTCTTATATGGGCATTAAATGATACTGTGTCTTTCATACTGATTACTTTCCCTTGAAGATTAAATATTTCAGATTAATAGATTTTCAAGACAGGCTCTTCAGTTTGCCTGGTCAGAACTTAATTCAGCTCCCTCTATATGGATCTCAGTAAGTTGTACATGACTAACAGTTTTCTTTAGGAGGGCAATCTGATTTGGTTCGAGTGCTTGTTCAACAGTTTGTTTCTGAGCTGGTAGTTTCTTCTGAAAAATAATAATTAAAAACCCCCAAAACCCAGAAACTAGAGAATTTTCTTATAATTGTTGTATACCTCTTTGCTTTCTGTACCTGTTCTAAGATGAAATAAAACTTTTGCAACAGCTTCATTGTCTTCTGTATGAAGCAGATGGAGAATTCACAGAATCCATGACAAAGGACAGGGCTTTGATCAAACCTGTGATTTCTGCCTGGCTGCCACAGCTTCCTGAGCCCAGCCCGTGCTGGTGCTGGCGCAGTCAGGGAGCCATTGCACGCAGCATTTGCAGAGACTTGCTTCAGTCATTCTGTCTTTGCAGTTTGCATTATAATGATTCAAAGAAAATTTCACTGGATTTCTTAGCACATAAGTTCTGCTTGGGATGCATAAGAATGATGTTTTCACTGTTTGAAGCAATTTAAATTTCAGATGTAAGTCTGCAACTTTTAATATCCTGCATACAAAGCATGAAAAATAAATTGCTTTTATTCCCCTGAAATGCAAAGTTTATGGGTCTTTTGTAGCTGAAATAATTACTATGAGTAGCCAGAATAAATACTGTCAGCAAGGGAGTGGATCTTCTTAATGCCCAGTACTATTTCTAAGGACCAGTTAGTCACAGGCTGGTACTTTTAAAATCTATCTGATCTCAGAATCACTTAAGTAAAGTAATATAAAACAATTTCATAATGCATTTGCTTTTTTTTTTCTCTATTTTTCTCTGAAGCTCAAGTATATCTTTTTTTCTTTGGTGTTAATAGATTGGTGAATGCAACCCTCAGCTGAAGAAGATTACTGACCGCTTGGACACCATCAGAATCAAGGTGAACGAGTGCTTCTAAGAGAACACTGATATTGGTCATTGCTTTTGTTGTTTTGGTTTTCTTGCTACTGCCTTCACCTTCATGTTTCCTCGTACCGAGTTTCATAGCTATCCACATCTAACTTGGATTTGGGGCAGTGTAGGAGCATTCTTCTTAGGTAAAGTTGAAAACTAAACAGATGAATAATTTTTATACAATAAGAGATCAGAGGAAAAGGCTAGTTCTTCACACAGTCTAGTCTCTGACAAGTCTGTTGTTATGAGAATAGTAACAGGAGAACATACTTTAGGGAAAGTTGTGAAAAAGTTGAGGGAAAGGTTTCCTCCCCTGTTTTGCTGAGGTTCAGGGTGAGAAATAGGATATTGTCTGTGTAAGGGAAATCAGCCAGACTCACAGCATAATGTGTTGTACAGGCATCTCTGGCTTGGTAGCGGGGAGAAGAAGTAGTAATGGATGGGCCTGACAGGAGTGAATGGGGAAGCAGGTAGCTGTGACCTGTGGGGTTACTCTGCCAGCCCCACAGAAACCATGTTTAAAGTCTAATGTCTTCTCACATCTCCCTTCAACTTCTGTTTCCTGGTGATTTGTAACTGTAGGGAGCCTATGCTAACATGGCACCTTTGATGGTGTCCTGCTGGCATCAAGGATAGCAATAGCAAAGCTGCCATAGAGGTAAGACCACATTGAAAGGGCAGTGGCTCCTCTGCTGAGATCATCCAGGATGCTGCCAGCCCATCTCTTAATGGAACAAGCTCTACTGCCTTCGGCATGATTTATCTTGGCCTCTTGCTTATAAATAATATTGCCCTGGTTTTTCTTCTTTTTTTTTCTTCTTTTTTTTTTTTTTTTTTACTTTGTATATGAAATGAATTTCTAAATATATTTAATCTAGAACCACCATAAGTTTTTTTCTTCTTCTTTCCAGGGGAAAAGAGCACTATTCACAAACTTTGATCCCAGCTGTCTGCTTCCCAAGTCCCTGGACTACTGGACTTACTTTGGCTCTCTCACTGTTCCACCTCTCCTTGAGAGTGTCATCTGGATTGTTCTGAGAGAGCCCATAAGTGTTTGTTCTGAACAGGTATTTTTGATTTTTCACTGCTGTACAAATGTTGCTTTTGTAAGACTTGAAAGTGCAAATGCCACATAAAAATATATTTTTTTCCAGATCTTGATCAAATTTTCAAGAGACAAAGTATGTCTATCAAATTCTTGTTGCCTTTCTTTGCATAACAGCTATTTAATTACCATTTTTAAAAAAGAATCTTCACACTCTAAAAATTAACAATCAAAAATAACCCACAAGAAATTTATGGAAAAAGGGGTTCTGGTGACACTTAGTAATCCTGGAATTCCACTTGATTTGATTATTTGCATATCCTGCTCAAACCTCTTCTTTGGCCTTTTTATCTGGCAGATCAATAGTATATTTCTTCTTGCATTCCAGATATGTAAAACTTGGCGAATTTTCTAGAATAATAAAAAGCAAATACAATTGTAATAAGTTGGAGTTTGTTTAAGACTATCTTAGGAAAAGTGAAACCACATAAAAGAGACTACTTAACGTTTCTTGTTAAACTAAACTTCATGCTGTGTATTAATGTTGCAACAGTGACACCCAGTGGGCTGATCATCTTAGGTATAAAGAGTTTTTCCCACTGGAGACACTGAAGCACGTCAGATTATGGCTTCTAGTACTGGATGTTGATAAGAACATCACCTGCAATATGTTATCAATATTCTAATGCAGAATAGTAGAATTTCAGAATATTAGAAATTAGACAAAACCCTAAACTTTGGGTCAGAAATCAGACTCGGATTTCCTGAGGTTTAGACCTGGAGCTCTGATCTGAATTTATGTTTAGATCAGTTTAGGCAGAGCAGCTTATGCTGAGGTATGAATAACTGCTTGTTCTGTGTCTTTACAAGGTAAAAATTTGGAATCTCTCCTGGTTGAAGAATGTGTTTAATATATCAAAAGTGCTACAGAAGCTTTTGATAGCACCACACCTACTATTACATGTTAACTGTGAATAGACTCTTTGAACAAGAATACACATAAGACATCTAATTTTTGGCACAAAACAAACTATCTCCAAAATATAAAGTCAAACTGAAAAAATACTTTAAAACATTGTTTAGATCAGGTTATGGAAGACAAAGTGTGAATACAGGAAGCAATCCATATGCGGTTTCATTCTGGCACGTATTTTGGGAGATTTTTCTTGGTAGTCATCATTTTTCATTTACAAAGACAGAAATGGTAGAGTTGCCATTCCCCACATGCTACAGAAAAATACAGTTCCATTCCTCCTGGCAGAAAAAAAGGTGACAAGTATCTTTACTATTTACTTCATGCTTTTTTATCAGTATGAGCGTGAGGTTTTTCTGCT
>NW_010179197.1:12812-45571 GCF_000695765.1 Mesitornis unicolor
TCTCTCTTGATTGCAGCTCGCCAAATTCCGCAGCCTCCTGAGCACTGCTGAGGATGAGGTCGCCTGCTGCTTGCTGAGAAACTACCGCCCTCCCCAGCCTCTAAAGGGACGAGAAGTTAGAAGAAATTAAAGGATTCAAGCCAGAGTAGTCTCCCACTGAAACCAAAGGCTGAATTAATTTTAATAGTTAATATAATTTGTGATTTTTTTTGTGAGTTGTTATAACAAATAGGTGTTGTTTTATTATTGGTTACCATGCAGTCATTTCTTAAAGAGAAGTATGTCCTGAGATCTTGCAAGTTCATCAGTGTCAACAGGTCTGACTGTGTTTGAGTGCATTGGTTTGGGAGCATTGAGGCCTTAGCGTTGCACAGAGGGCAGTGCTAATCGTAAGGGTCAGATGTGGTGAAGGAGTTGTCCAGAATTTGCCACTAAATTACTGAACAGCATTCCTGATGTTAATGGCAGTAAAGGGTGTCCTGGGATTATTCTTCTGGTCTCTAACATAACATACAGCTTCTGTATAAGGCGTCACACTGTAACTCTCAAGAAAAAAAAATATTTCAAGGCTGATACAATTTCATTGTTGACTTCTGCAATACCATGCTTGCCTTCCTACAAAAAGCAGTAATGACTAACAGCATTTAAGTAGAATATGCTTATATGATCCTGCTGTTCTGACTGCTTCATAGCATGATGTACTGACTGATTTCTTTTAAAAAAGCAAATAGAAGTAAGGATTTTGTATATTGCGGGGTCATGTCAGGTGGATGAGATATTCCTGAATTCCACCAGGTATACTGATAAAATTGTCCTGAAACCTGAAAACTCCAAGGTGGAAGGGCATAGGAGGAACTGTTTGTTCATGCCTAAACTCAGTCTGTTGCATTTGGTGAACAATAAGGGACTGTAGCATTACATCCATGTAGCATCAGACTTCTACCACTTAAAATAAGGAGGCAGGCGTAGCTGTTGCTCCAGACCATTCCATACTGGAAACATGGCATGCTGAGGTGTGCTACACTCGCTGCACACCTCCCAGCCTGCATTGGAGCACAGCACCGCTCTGGTACGTGATGTCTCCTCGACACTGGCTCAAGTCCTGCTGCCATAGCTGAACTTGAGTGGTTGCACTTACATTGCAAGACCAAAGATAGCATTTAAAGCAAGCCAAAGAAATCATAATCAAGTCAATATCTAATAGGAGATCAGCCCTCAATAGCAATGTGTCAAAATGTCTTTATGAATTGACTTGAGCCTGTGTTTCTCTCAGGAGATTTTGTTATCTGAATGTAATTGTTTTATGCAGTTTTATTTTTTTTAATGAACTTGCCATACGATGTAGCTTAGTATAGGATTAGATTTACCTTCAGACCGTGAGAACTACATAGTGAAAACCACTGATACCTGAAAGAGACAGCTAGAGGTTTTGTGGACAGGGGCTACACCCATGTCTGTAGTACTTCTGACCAAACTCATCTTCTATTACTGCTCTGCATGAATTTGCTTTTTCATAGGTTTTATAGACTGTAACTCTTGCCTCAACAAATCTTTTGTTCTTAGATGGACAAAGATGAGGGAAATAACAACCAAGATTGACATTATATACCTTCTTCTATCTGAATAAATTACACATAGAGACATAGATATTTTAGCTTAGTTTAAGATAGGAGGAATTTTTTTTTGTCTTCTCCTCCACAGATTATAGCTACTATTGCTGCAAGGCCTCTCAATGCCTTCTGAATATTTTCTGAAGGAAAGAACATAAATAGACCCTGGGAGAAACAAAAGGCTTTTGGCAGCTGCAGCAGGTACAGGTATTGCCCAAAGTGGGAAAACCTGCAGGCGATTTTTGTTTTCTGATATAGGAAAAATAATGCAGCTGAAAAGACCTTGGGCTGGTTCTTTCTGAATGAGAATGTCCGGAAAGTGTGCATGGAGAGAGTGGGAGTGTGTTGTGTGTTTACACACTGTTTTTTTAGACTTAATGTTGGATCTGATATGTTTCCCTGTGAGTAGCTGCAGAATATGAACAAGATGTTTACATATTGCATGAAGGTTATAAAGTTTGTTTGTCTGAGAAGAGAAAGTCATAAGGGTACAGCTTCATATCAGAAACAAAAGTTTTACATGTTTTTTACGTATTGAAAACAGTGGAGTTGATCCACTGGCTTTATATTTATAAGGATTTTGTCAAAATAAAAAATAGATTTTATGAATGCGTCTTGTATTTTCTATTGAAGAGGTTAACGTTTTGTGGAGAAGGCTGCAGTTTTATAACTACCATCTGTAGCTCTAGTTTTGGAAAAAATTGTCACCCCTCATTTGAAGTCTATTTTTGGGCAGTGTAGTATTAGGTATCTCTTTTATGTTCCAAGTCAAATGTCTTTGGCAGTGGAAGACATGCAGTCAATTGTACATAAAGTCTCTGATAGCCCTTTTTTGAACTATTGACTATTTCTATAGAGTTATGCAAATAAGTTTTAGAAGAAGACATCATTCACAGTTATTCTCCTAATGTGGAGATGCTGTGTTCACGTTAGATTGACCTAGGATGGATGCCTAGGTGGCATCTGAAAAAGACTGCAATTGCTCTGTTGCCTGAAATTCTTTGGGATCAGCTTCCCAGGTCATCCACCTGCTGCAACTGTAAGGTGAGAGCATGGAGCCAGTCTAGGCACTGAGCACTTGGTTGCATCCTCAGTCACTAACTTACTCTATGCCCAAGCTGTGCTGACTCTCAACCAAACTACATGATGTTCTCCTGGGGAATTAAACATCAAGTGTGGGCTCCATGCTGTACTAAGATGAATCTAGAGCAGACAAGGCAGAAACATGTCATCACATGGCATCCTGGGGTGTATTAGAAGGGCTGTGTTTAGCAGGTCGAGAGAGGTTCCCCTTCCCCTCTACTCTGCCCTGGTGAGACCGCATCTGGAATACTGTGTTCAGTTCTGGGCCCCTCAGTTCAAGAAGGACAGGAAATTGCTTGAAAGAGTCCAGCGCAGAGCCACAAAGATGATTGAGGGAGTGGAGCATCTCCCTTATGAGGAGCGGTGAGGGAGCTTGGTTTCTTTAGCTTGGAAAAGAGGAAACTGAGGGGTTACTTTATTAATGTTTATAAATTTGTAAAGGGCGAGTGTCAGGAGGAAGGAGCCAGGTTCTTCTCAGTGATAGCCAATGATAGGACAAGGGTGGAGTATAGGAGGTTCAATCTGAGCATGAGGGAAAATTTTTTTACTGTAAGGGTTACAGAGCATTGGAACAGGCTGCCCAGAGAGGTTGTGGAGTCTCCTTCTCTGGAGACATTCAAGACCCGCCTGGATGCGTTCCTGTGTGACCTAGTTTAGGTGATCCTGCTCTGCCAGGGGGGGTGGACTGGATGATCTTTTGAGGTCCCTTCCAACTCCTAATATTCTGTGATTCTGTGTGATCACCCCCTCAGCTGCAGGTCTCTTTGATCAACTGTTTGCCTCCTGACATGCTTGGAGCCTTTATACTAAGAAGAATGAAGTGCTCAGTGACCAAAAACCATATAGGGTATTTGCTGAAAATAGTTGTCAAGAATTGCATGAGGCTGGATGGTTAGTCACCCATAAACTTATTATCGGCATTAAACAAACTGCAGTAGAGCCTTGGGGTCAGCTCTGCTGTTTTTGGCACAAGAGGGAAGCAGTGTGCTCTGCTGCATTTATAGCCTTTGCCAGTCATGCTCATGATGTCTTTTGTGTTGCAAAGACACAGTTTAATGTCAGCTGGGAATTTTTTTTTTGTCAACGCAAGAAAAAACCTGGGAAGTAGCTGTCTTTCTTTCTGGAGTACAGCAGGCTGAAGATCAGGCAGATGTCTGTTTGCTGCCATACACCCATTTGTTAGGTACCTGTGCTTGGTCTGTCCCCACAGAGATCTGTTACTTTTATCTGTTACTAACTAGTATAAAAAGCATTGTGATAATCTCCCTTTTCACTCTGCTGCTAGACAGGGTGTTGTTCCACCCTGCAGTCCGGTCTTGCTTTGTGGTTTTAGCTGTGGAATAGAATTCGTTCCATTTTTGTTTATAATTTCTTGCCTATGCTATTTTTTCTTTGATTCTTTTTCCCTTGCATCTTTTTAAGACTTAGGACATAAACTTTAACTTATGAAGCATCCTGCAAAAATCCAGTAGCGTTATATTTCCACCAGTGTTCTGCACATAGAGATAGCCTGCTTGCTTTTCATATTAAGTCTTGTTATTTTTTGTTTGTATAGATCTAGCCTAACAGAGATGTGGTCTATGACATCATCTCTTAGACACTGTTAATTCTGTCTTTTTTATGCATGAGGTGCTTCCTCTATGGACAGTGGCCTTTTCTGGGTGTCTGCTGTCTTTGTGAGACAGGAGAAAATGCTAAAGTTCTTAAACAAAAATGTTTCCATCAACATCTCAATCATTTATGCCAAGTTCAAGTTTTCACTGTAGTGAAACACTTGCATGTGTGACCTGTGTTGGCTTCTCTTGTGCCGCAGAATTTGGGGACAGGAGACATCTCCAACATGAGAGTACTTGATTGTCCTGTAAAAACAAAGATTTTCTGCCTCTGCTTAACAGAATTGATGTGCTGCACAGTCAACTCCTGTGCCATTTCTATTTTATCAAATTTCACTCATATACTTTGGTAAATAAATTTTAATAACTTTTAGGATGCGCCTGAGAGTTTTGTTTTTCAGACGTAAACTGTACAGGTTGCATGCAACAGGTAGATGTATTTCCTGTGAAGATATAACTTAGATCTTTCTACTGTGTCTGTGATTTGAAAATATTTTTAATAAAGCATGAGCCATTTAAATGTCAGCATTTTGGTTCCAGTTCTTCTTTTTTCTACAGTTGTATGAAAACCAGGTAGAAATGTGCTATCAATAAAATATATTTTTTAAAACCATTGCTTTCGTCTTTTTGAGGAAAAAAAATGTGCCCCATCATCCTTGGTGTTTTCCAGAGTCTTTTCTTTCAGTTCTGCTTTCCCTTTGCCCTGTTTACACTTCAGCTTCTTATGTATTTTGTAACTTCATGAGTAAACATTTTACCTGGAAATTACTAATGGTCTCAGCATCAAAACTCATGTATCAAAACAGTATTAAAATTCTCATGGTTATGCAAAAAGTGTAGGTACCTATGTATGGAAAGCTGAAAGAATGCTGAGTCCCCAGGTCTGCAGATGGCAGCAGCAATCCAAAAATTGTAGAAGATTATTTAAATAGTGTTTCTGTTATCCATTTCATTAAATATAGTTAGAAATAAGAGCAGTATCTCACTGTTCTATTGAACTAAGTAATATGAGAGTCATGGTACTGTGCTATTCAACAACATATTTAATTTTGAAGTCTGTTAAAAATGTACGCAGTCTAGCCAGAGAGTTTCCAGCCTGTTGGCCCTATGCCCAGAAGAATCCTCGAATCTGTCAAAACAGTTTGGCTCATCTTCATGACTGGTTCTGGGGAACTCCATGAGAACAGGAACAGAAGCAATGCCTAGAATAAAGCCCTTCACAAATGTGTGCTGCAACAGTCCTCCTTGACTGAATTAGTTTGGAACTGGCTGATACATAGCCATAGCTATATATGGCAAAACCAAAGCAAAACACTATTTCTTAACATTATTTGAGAAGTTGTAACATGGTGCGTAGAGTTTTCAGCAGGTGTCCTGAGCAAATCCTCGAAATATTCTGTATTCACAGTCTGTTGGTGTCAGTGTAATTACTGTTCCTACATATTGTTCCTAAAATATTTAGTAGATATCTATATTCTCTCTGTATGTTTATCAATATACACACAATATACTATATATATGTTCTGTTTGTGTGTGTGTGTGTATATATATATATATATATATACACAAGTACACTGTAGAACAGACAGGAAGAGCTGGAGGATGATGCTAGAGCACAGCAGGTTCAGTTGAGTACCATGGAACTGAGCTGACACTGGTATCCACCAGCCTCCTGAAGTCCGCGTGCACGGTCCTGTGCCCAGTGAAGCTTCAGATCTGGTGTGCAGGTGGTGTCAGTGATAGCTACATTAAATAGCTAGGTATGTTGGAAAGTTAAATATACGATGTTGAGATGATGCTACCTCAACAGAAGCTGTGTTTCCTGGATGTTGCAGATGCGCAGCACTCTTACATGCACTGGCAAATGGTGCTGATGGTAGAAAATCTTGTTCTGTTTTGACGTACCTTCTGGAAATAAATGGATGATTGAGAACAAGGATATTGGTTTTGAAAAGAAGATAACAGACTAAATTATGTTCAATAATCTAAAGTGTTGAACTGACTGTTAACAACTGAGCGATGAGATGCGAAAATGAAGAAAAATGCCAAAGAAAGGAGCACCAACACCAAAAAAACCCACTGATAGAAAAAGAGGCCTTTTGCAGATTGCTTTTGCCGGTAGATGTCACTGTAAATAAGGCAATGGTCTGAGTGTCACCACTGGCATGACAGCTCAAACAACACGCACAGTGTCCTGAAGTCGGCCTGTGCCAGAGAAGTATGTAATATCACTCACATACTAAGGATATGCTGTTGATTGTGACTTAGTACCTTTCTTAAAAGTGAAACAAGGATTATGAAAAACAGAATTACTTTTGGATACGTAACATAAAGCCTTCAGGTTTAAAAGATCATATTTAGGTGAATGAGTACATTTAAATGCTTTCCTGTTTTCCATTAGCAATTGCCATCACATAGTTCCATACATAGTTTCTGTGCCTCAAAGGTACGTGCCAGAAACAGCCACTATAGGAGCAAGTTAACTTCTGTGTTTTCTTCTAGCTGGAAGTTGCATCAGGCATTTATAAAAGAGTATCTAAGTCATCTGTGTACAGGGAGCTTGAAGCATGCATGGCCATGCAGTGCTACCAAGCAGGCTCTGTAGGTCCAGTGTGTTCAGGCTTAGCTGGACTTTCCTGAGCACATGGAAAGCTGCTGGGCAGTGCATGGGCAGTGGGTCAGGCTGTGCCTGCACCTGAACCTCTGGGAGCAAGCTTCCTGCAAGGAAAAATTCACACATGCAGTAGACAAAACTGAGGGTGAGGGATCATCATTGAGCGGTTTTTTTGTGAAGGGTACAGTAGAGAGTCATACAGAAAATGTGAACGGTTATCTGAAACGAGTTTCTGCTTCAGTTTCCTGACTGGTCCAGGTAAACAGTGGTGCTCTCTTCAGCTATGTCACCACTCTCACTTCTCTTTCTATGTGAGACTCCAGAAAGCATTTGCCAGCCTGTATCTCATAGAACCATAGAATGGTTTGGGTTGGAAGAGACCTTAAAGATCGTCTAGTCCAACGACCCTGCCATGGGCAGGGACACTTCCCACTAGACCAGGTTGCTCAAACCCCTGTCCAACCTGGCCTTGAACACTTCCAGGGAGGGGGCATCTACATGCCCTTGTAAAAAGTCCCTCCCCAGTTCTCTCTCAGTTATGAGATAACTAAATATCACTGCGAGGACTCAAGGAAGGCTTCTTTGTTCACACAAGCACGCTGCAAACATGTTAACTGGCAATAGATCTGTGTGACTACAGAAAGATGGGAGTTGTAATTATGGATAGGAAAATGCAGTACCAAAATGTTCTTTTCTTGCCTTTTTTTTTTTAATAACTTATTGGATAGCTGTCATTTTTACTGATCTGATTTCACCCTTTGTGTCAGTGTACAGAGGGTCTCTACAACCTACATTGCCTCCACCTCTGAGTTATGGCAATCAGGAAGTAATCCTGTAATCTAGCCCTGCAATGTGGTCATCGAATGGCAGAGTGGAAACACCCCGGATATCGGAGCTGAACAGCACTAGGGTGTACACCCGGCTTAGGTTTGATGTTGTCTAAATAATACAGAAGTCTCATGATTGTGCTTCACTTTACCTTACTGACTGGCGCCGGTGTGCTGCATCACAACAGTGTGTTCAGGGGTGTTACTAGGGTCACTTGCACTAAACTCCTGCTAAAACGGGTTGAGATTAAAAAAGATTAAACGAAGGAATTTTCTCTTGCATCTTGCATCCAGTAATTCATGCAAGAGGAAGATGTGACTGACTGAACTGCTTTACACTGAAAAAGAGAAAGCTCCGTTTCTTTTTCTGAAAAGTGTAATGCTGTTTAGTGGTGCTTTGCATGCTGCTACTTATATGTCTGTACTGGACTTTTTTCTATTATTGCTTAAGGCTATATTCAGCCTCTTCAGAGTCAGTAGTTGTCGCAGTCTGGGCACTGGGTCAAATATTCAGCATGCAGGTCTTTGAGTGCTAAGATGTGCTTCACTTGCAGTACTTAGCACTCTTGTATTGGTAGGCACTGTACAAACATTAGCTAATGCTTCTTACTGGTGCAAAGAGTTACTTTTCTTGTTTGGCATGGAAAAAGCTACCCAGCCAAGATATGAAGTTACTCACCAAATGAATGGCTAGATTGTTTTTTAAAAAAGCATTTAGTTGCATATTCTTGTTACTATTACTTTATTTTCTGAGTTTAAAGAGAGGCATAATATCACACACACAGTGTAAGCACTATCCAGTTACAACAGTGAAGAGTTCAGGTTAAAAACCAGTGTAGCAGATGCCTCCTGATGGTCTGGTTCAAAGCCTGCCCATTAGGGCACTTGCAGAGGCAATGGAGATCTTTGGGAACAAGGGCACAGGAGTAGCTGCTGAAACTTAACAATAGTTTAACCATCCCATTGAAATAACTATATCCTTGTACTCTTGCAGATCTACAGAAAAACACAAGTATGAATGCTGTATATGTCACCACCTTGAACACAATTACATTTTAAGATATATTCCTCTATACTTACAATACTGTTCTGTTGAATCATTTATTTGATTTCAGTCTATGCTCCTTTCACAACTGTGCCAACGTGTTGTAGTATCACAGAAATGAGATTTCAGAAACAGGTCTAGAATTTCATTTCCTGTACATAAGTGTCTGGTCTTGCAACTGTTTGAGCCAAAGATCTCTTCTCTACCTCCCTCTCAAATCAGTTAAAATGTCACTTGAAGAAAGAAATATGTACACAACAAATACTTGGAAGGAGGGCTGAGGGATCACAGGGTAGGTCAGCAGTGTTCATACCAGGGAAACCTAGAAGGCCAGAAGCAGGGTACAATGAGTGAAATTGGAAACAATTCTGTACGTCTTGGCAGAACTTCTCTTTGCAATAATTAGCTAAAGCTGTCTGGAGGCTTTCCCTGGAGCTTTTCTGTCTCTTGACTAAATGACAAAAGAATCCATGTTGCAAACTTTGCTGTGGGACATGTAATAGATATGCAAAACACAACATCATTTGCTGGCAGCCTTGTAAAATCCCACCCAATCTTAATCCTAGAGGGCTTGTTCAAGGGCTGAAAGCACTCTGAATAGTTGGAGTGTGACTGTTTCAGGCATTCTTCTCACATATGAGCATTTTCACAGAGATGACACAGTGGCTCCATTGGACTGTTCCTCCAAAGTATGTTGCCATTGCAGAAATGGACTGTATTGTTCCTTGAAGATAATGAAGAAATAAGGTTTTCTGAAAGTATATTAGACTACACTTCACAACAGTGCAAATCAATGGAAGAGTGCATAGTCTGGTGAGGGAAGTAGTGGGACGTGCAGACCTGGCCTGCCCCAGAGGCCTGCAAGAAAGCCCAATTGCTTGCACAGAAGCAGCTGTGGTTGTCTTTCTCCTTGCTCGTCCTTATGGGGAACCTCCCAATAAGTCAGGGGTGGTCCTATTGCATCAGTTACTGACAGCTTTTTGTGTCACTACTACCAAATCTGTCCTAACACATTTTTCAAGGGTAAATCTAAACATTTCCTGATGACATATTGTTGGTGTGCCAAGGGTTAGTGTCTCCTTATCATGAGGAAGCAGTTTGGGTTCACGGGGCAGCCCAGATGACCAGATTGCCTCAGCACTCAGCTCTCTACTGATTAACACCCCTCCAGCTGAAGGAGGGAGTTTACAGCAGGGCAGGGGAAGGTAAGTTCAGAGGTACCATTTATAAAAGTATTGGCAGTGCATGACTTGGTTTTTTATATTGATTCATGTTTCTACATTGCTCTGGTCACCGAATGTCCCAGATAGAGATGAGGTTGTATTGCATTAGATTTTGTTGTGCCAGACGCTACTTTTTTCCAGTCTTTCAGCTTCATTCACTGCTTTATTCTGTTTAACTTCAGTCAACAGATAGTTTGCTAAAGATTTCAGTGAGAATAAGAGCAGGCCAAATTATCACCACAAATCAAATTTGTCATGTCTCAAAAAAGCTTGTCTTTGTGCTGCCAGGATTCCTGTGCAGATCTGGTGGGCTTGTCACCAAATGGTCAAAAATGCTGCTTAGGAAACTGTTCTACCTGACACTGACAAAGTCAGTGCTAACTTATGGAGGGGTGAGCCAGGTGGCCGGTGCACCCTGTGGAGGTTTAATTCAGAGACACCGTGGCAGCCAGGACCTGGCCTAGGTCGCACTTCACTGAGCCACAGGCCCATCCCACAGCCATGCTTCATGTTTTGGCAGACAGACACTGCCGCCCTGTCCTGCTGTATTGGTTACTGAGGCATCACTCCAGCAGCCATCGTCCTGCCAAGTGACATGCACCAAGAGCTGCCGTGCATGCGACACGCTTCGTTGCCCCTTGGCCATCCTTGAGTTTCTCTTGCTTGAGCAGGATGGATTTAAGCTCATGGGTGTCCTGAGGAGGGTTCGGTAAATGCTGTTCAAAGGGTATGTGAGGAATGAAGCCAATTCCCCCCCACAGGGTGGAAGGAGAGAGGAAAGCTTTCCCTAGCCCACTCCTAAATTTCCACCCTGGAATGTGTGCATGTATTTATGAGAAAATTAAGCACATTGCCCTATACAGTGTATATCAGGGATAAGATATTCCAGTCTCTTGATCTCACAGATTTATCCAAATGTGAGCAGTAGCTCTCCACAGACAAAATAGGAAGTGGACGTAATGGATATCTAAAAGGGGATCATCAGGTGGCAATAGTTTGGTGGTGAGGGAAGTGCTGATTTCGGGCTGCAGGAACAGAAAGTGCTGCTGTCACTGCTCCCAAAATGGCATAGCTTGGTCCTGCATCCCCTCAGGCTCCACAGATCCTGCCAGGCCAGCACCCCATGGCAGCACCACCCTTTGCTCATCTGCTGGAAGCCACCAGGATGCCTTCGGGACGAAGGGTACTCGGGGATCAGGTGCCTTGTTGTCTACCCAGCCTCCTTTTGTACCCTTCCAAGAGAAATCTTACACCTTTGGTTGACTTAGTGCTGCGACTGATAGCCCTTAAAGAAATTAGTTACAGTGTACTGTACTAGTGTGAACACAAACTCATAGGTGTATTTTCCCAACACATATATTATTTAAGCTGACTTGGCTTTAGCTACACAGTGGTGAACTTTGTGGCACAATTTAATTTGTTGATTTTAAACAAATGGTGTTATCTCTTCATTACCTTAGAGCATTGCAAAAGACTTAATGGCCTAAGCAGTCAAAAAATAAATGTTTTTTAGTTGACCTCTGTGCTAATGCAGAAAAAATGTGAGTAAGGCATGCAAGGAAGCTGTAATTCATTACCATAATGTAGGCAGCGGTACACCATTAATCCTGGTGGGATTTTTTTCAGCAATCTTTAAATTTTCTTTTCTTAGATAAGTAATGAAATCAAGAAATTCAGAATATCTAGTAAATGTGTTGTTTTTGATAAGCAGCTTTGCTTGAAAAACAATTTCGAAAGTTTCAAGCTCTAGTATTACAAGTGGGCATTTTCAACATGGTCTACTGCAACTGACTTCAATTTTAAGTGTTTTTTTTCCACTGCCCAGCGTTGTTACTAGCTGCTTCCAAGCCCCACATTTCCCATCCCGTTCTGCTGGGCTCACTTAGCACTGCAGCCCTGCCTTGCTGCACCTGTTATGGGTGGGATTAGAGATGCGGAGGATTCTCAGAAAGTCCTATAAAAGAAGTGAGACCTCTTGTACAAGGTCTTTCCTTTTCTAAAAGATCTACAGACCCTACAGTAAAATCCCTAAGCTGTATCAGGAGTTATTAAATAGGCCTCCTTATGTTATCTTACCATCATGGTTTTATCTGGGCATTCTCACAGCACAATTACCAGTTGATACCTATGTGGTTGTGACACTACATTTCTTCTTTCACCATGAGGGAATAGTTGAACTAGGAAGGTTTTTCTAAAGAAAAAAATTAATGTGGAACAATTTTATGTTTTTCCTTATAATCCCAATAACGGAATCCTAGTTAATGTGCTCGGCAGAGATCAAGATGGAAGGGGTTGCTGGAGCCTGACCTGAAGTCCATTCTGCTGATCAGATGCTAAATGCTAAGTGTAACTAGCATTTTTTTTCACAGCTGTGGAGGTACACAAGGGGACTTCATTTTAGCAGAGTTACTGTATTTTGAAAGTCTTTGCAAGGTAAGGAGAAGCATAGCAGAATTTCTCTCTCTGAGTTGCATCTGTGATAGCTTTTTTTTTTTCCTGTTTGGGACTAAAGGTGATTTACTGTGGGATTTGGCTATTGATACACACCAGACAGATACCAGTATTTTTATGTATGGATAAAATATCGAGCAGGAAATGAGAAAACAATTAATTCTGGTAAAAGGCAGAAATTATATTCTTAAATAAGACTTAGAATATTTTATATTTTTCTGTGTATTTCTTTTTGGCATTGAGAAATCACCCCTTCAAACTACTGCGTTGGGTAATTTTAATTTCCTTCTCTTTATATGGCCAGCAAGTACCATTAGATGCTAATATAGTGGTAGGTTTATGTCCTAAAATAAAATCCCACTTGTATTCTGTTCTCTTTCTTTGCTATAAAGATAAGAGATCTCTCCTTCCCTGGTAGTCGGAGTCTAGAGATACTATGAAATGAGCTTGCCTTTCCTTGATCAAGTCAAGGACATCCTTTGCCTTACTATTTCCTAGACTATGAATTGCTTATTCATTTTTTTCGTTGTCATAATCAGACCCATATGATTTTCACAGTTGTTCCTACTTGATGTTTTCTCTTGTATTTTATTAAAGTAATTTTTCTGGAGGAGCTACACAGAAAAAAGCAGAGTGAAGCTATTTATGTTGGAGATGAACTTGAGACAAACAGATAGATCCAGCTGCACACTTCCGGTCACTCTTGTGCACACATGCAAAGGTCTCCAACTGGTTGAACCCACAGCTCTGCATGTCAGGCCTGCTCTAAACCTGAGCTATTACAAGATATAGGTCAGGATGCTACCTAAAGAGTTTTTTAAAGAGACTCTGAATGAAACAGCTCCACATAGGAAATTATTGTTCTGCCTAACACATTTGTTCCTCTTTTTCAGATTTGTATCCATTGTGATATGGATCCTCTGTGAATTTTATTTTTTTTGCCATCACAAGGAAGATGCCTCCTCTGAAACCAGTCAAACCAATATAGGTGTGCCTCCATTCTCATTTCTTCCACAAGCACAATCAGATTTTCTTCTGGAGAACTGAGAGGAGTTAAAATTATTATCTTCCTGTTCATGGCAGTTAAAGGGATGATGCAGTTGTTGCATGAGGGCAGAGGCAAGTGCTGTGGCTCCAGGATCACTCATTAAGAAGGCATCAATTACCTCAGGGAATTACTGGCCTCTTTGTAATTCTTTTTGCAAGCTAATGAACAGAAAGAGACATTTTACTTGCTTCGCTTAATAAGGTAATAGGAATAGGTAATGCTGATGAGGATGACAGGAATATCTGACTGAATGTTGATTTGTCTGCTTTTTAATTAGCACAGAAGCGGAGACTGCTTTTGAATACTGAGCTCCTCATTCCTATGCTCATGAGTTCCCATTTTGCTCATGATTTTGCATCAGGGATTGATATTCTTAGGAAAAGCAGCTTTTTTGACAAAATATTCTTGTTCATAAAGGTGGAGTTCTAAGACTAAGCTGAAGTATGAAATTTTAGCTGCCATGTGCTTATCTGCAGTTTATGCTCACTATTCTGTACTTTCAATTTCCCCTTTAGCAGCAAGTTAGAAGAATAAACTAAATGACCTCGCTTTTTTTTTTCTTCTAATGTAAATTGCTTGTGATATCTCAAAACCTATTTAATACGGAAAGTTAGTCATAGATATGGTATCTGTTTTGGAATGGAGTAAAGAAAGGTCTTGGTATTATTTTATTATCTTTTTTACAAGTGCATTGCATTGAATTAAGTGAGTCTTGACTTCTGTCATCATGCTTAACAGGCTAGTGGCACAAGGGAATGGTACACAAGCCAACCAGGTATAGGATAATTTGTTTGGGGCAAGTAATTATTTATTAATGATTTCACATATTCTAGTGTGATAATTATTGCCACTACATTATGGTGGGGACTCACAGACCAAGGCCTTATTGGTCCAGTGGCTGAATACACACACACTGGTTACCTGAAAAGATAGGACTTCTGTCTCACTGAATGCAGCTGACTGCAGGAGAGGTGGCATTTTGCATTTAAAGCAATTCAGCTTTTGAACATGTTGGGAACATGGATTTGAAAATTTTTAGTACTTTATGGAGGAAATGTGAGGTACTGTAAATGTTTACAGCACTGCTTTTACTGTATAGTCAAAGGCATGCAAATATTAAAGAAGAAACTTTATCTGTAGCAACATGTGCTGCAAAACCCCAACAGATAATAGTCATTTACGTAATGTAGTGAAGGTACTTCATCTTTCAAGCAAGTAACATTTAAGTTATATGATGGGGTCAACTGGAAACCTAGTTTCTGTTCTAGTGCTTTATGTTGTTCCTTATAGAATCTGACCTTATCTTTTTCAGACCTTTGCCACTGCTGGATAATAAATAGTTCAGTTGTCACTGCTGGAGCCATTTACAAAGCTGAGTACTGCTCAGCTTGAGAAAGTGGAATCGGTGCCATAAGTGTATGGTTTGAATGCACAGACAGGTGCTTTATTTTTCCAGAGACATATGTCTAATAATTCTTTATTAGATGCTGCAGGTGAAATAAAACAGCAATTATCACACAACTTCCTTTAAAACAGATAGCATAGCACTGTTACAATACTGTTTCCTTTTAAAACACTTTCTTTATGAAATTAATTTTAATCCGGTATATATCAGCTAAACTAGAAAAACATTTTATTAGCCAAATCAACAATAGCTCATTAGTAACTGCCATCAATTGTAGCAATTTCATTGCAAAACCCAACATATATCTCATACAGTTGCATAAAATCTCCTTGTGGGAAGCTGAGTACTGATTAATTACTGAACAATTACTTTGCTTCTTATCACCATGGTTTACTTAGTACATCAGAAGGAATGTGAATATTCATTAAAAAATTTAAAGTACATTTCACTGTTAAAAGTTATGCATTCAAACAGATTAATTGACTACCACAAAAAAGAATATATAGATTAATTCCAGTAACAGCACTTGCCAAATGCCACAGTGAATTACAACAGCTTCTGGCAGGACAGGAATATTGCAGCTAAGAACAGGTTCTCATTTCTTTGGTAGATTGTTCCATAGCCTTTGTCTGGATGTGTTGCTCTTGATGAGCAGACTGTGCTCCAGATCTGCTGTGGTTGTCTGGAATTACCCTCTCACCACTCTGCCTTTCAGCAGCTGGGGTTGCCGGTGATTGCTCAGGATGGGACGAGGTGCTTCCCCTTCAGCAGAAGACAGGATTGTGCGGAACTGAGCCAGCTAAATGGGGCAAGGAAGGAAGGGACATCTTTAGCTTTTCTCTTTCATATTGCACATCAGTGAGAAATCACTATACTTTCCAACTTTCTATTTTTTTAAAAAATTACACTTCAGAATATTGAATTAATCTAGTGGTGAGTCAGGATTTATGTGTGCTATCACCTATGTATAAAGCTTAGAGTTTCATAAACCAAAAAGATTACCAATTGTGAAGGTAAAAATAAATGCCTAAGAACTAATTCAACTTTACTTTAAACATTGTTTTTTTATGTCAAACTTTTGTACCCTGTCTATTGAACAGCCAAATTAATAACACTTTAAACAAATATTAAGGTTCTTCATAATACCCAAATTATTTCTACATGCATGCTTTTTATTTTCAAAGATTCAAAGTACTTAACTAGCCTTACCTGAAAGTTATTAATTCAGACACCTTTGGAAGGACAGGTGGTAATAATTTAACTACATAAAACTGTTTCATAAGAGTTTAGAACAAAAAGAATACTTACTTTTTTAAAGCCAGTGAGGGATATTTAGCTTGTCTTACAGACATTATTAGGAAATAATGCAATAATAAAGCAATTGGTACAGCTCCCAACCACTCTACAATAGCACTGAATGGAGAACTGTATAGATTTGATGAAAGTATTAATTTCTTTCGGGGATTCTTGCGAGAATGAAGATAGGAAGAATTCAGCTTTCTGCTTGGCTTCTGCTTTGGGAAAAACAGCACTGCAAGGAAGTTTAAACAAGAAAATCGCCTTTCTTGGAGTAATGGAAGCAACTCCACCAATCTGAAGTCATCTTATCTCAATTCCCACAAGACTTTGTAAGATGTGAGTAGCCTAACCTGGCTGAGGCAGAATAATAAGTGTTTGTTAAAAGCAGTAATGTGGTGCAAAGGTATTACTCATTTTACAGTAAAAATGAGACAAATAAACCTAATTAAAAGAAGCAATACCATTTAAATTGAAAATGTCCCTGAAGCTAAAAGAAAATAAGGGTCTTGTTCCTTGTAATACCATACCTGCTCTGAGCTGATAGTAATTGGCTCTTTAAGGATAATCCAGATGACGCTCTCACGGAGGGGAGGATGAGTCAGAGAGCCATTGTAGGTCCAGTAATCCAAGGATTTAGGCAGTAGGCTTGAAGGATCAAAATCAGAAAAGGGAGCTTGCTTACCCTGTGGAAGATACATGGGATTAATGAAACCCAAAAGTAAAATAGGATTTACATCTCGGGTTACAAAGGAGTTTGTTCCAAATCAGAGGAGGTAATTTCAAAACACTAGTGTTTTGTCATAGCATCACAGGTGAGTTGCTCACCCTAGTAATAAGTTTGACACATTCTCAGTCAAAGTCTGCATTCCTTTTTAAAAATCCTATGGAAGGGCCTATATTGTATTCAGATATTCAGATTGTATCTCTGTCTATCTTGTGACTTTATGAGAGGCTTAGTGGGAATAGTCACTGCTTTACAAGACACCTTAAGAAAAGTGCAGTTCTGGTGTTATTTCTTCTCCCTTTTTTCCCCTCCTTCAACTGAGCAAAACTTCAGTTTGGTTATTGTGAGGTTGTTCTGGTGGTGGACACCGGGCTAATTGTAAATAGAGACAGATGGATGAAAGTGTAGGATTAGATAGGAATCAGGAACTGTGTACTCTTATACAAAGAGTCCATAACTGTCTATGGGGTAGAGCCCCAACAATACAAAATAGTCTATGTGATCAAATAAACTCATGTCCAGGATCATGCTTTCGGCTCCCACATCTCAACAGCCTCCTTCAGCTGAACCCCTGCATTACTGTGAAGTCCTCAAAAAGGCAGGTGAGAGACTGTAGATTTTAATTTAACTGCTCCATATATTATGATGATCAGGCGGTGATGATGTTTACCTTAGTCTTTACTGAACCCAGTGCCTTCAAGACACCCTTCAGGTTTTCATTGCATAAGCCAAGCTGTAAACAAAAAAAAATACTTTAAAATCCTAAAAATGAAACAATAGTTTTATTCTAACAGAATCAAGAATAAGGATATGCTTTATAAATGTTGATTAGTTTAACTTTGCAAACCCACTATGAATGAGAGAGAGTTTAGGACTTTTGAGGAAATAACAGGAAGTTTTGCTTCTGCTTTGCAGGGTAATGCAAACAGTAGTGTGAAAAAAATCTGTGGTTCAGAAGTATATCATTGCTTTGATTGTATGGGCTTATCCTTGAAATTCAGTTTGAAAGCATTCAGAAAGATGGTTTTGTTGTTACCTTTATGGAAATGTGAACTATGAATAATTATATTTTAGCAGTGTACAATAATATATAACACTATTTTATGATATTTCCTTAATAAAACAAAGTCATTAATAATAAGTACATTTTTTCTCCTTCAGTTGCTTTTGAAAGGCTAAAGATGTTGTGCATGGATTCAAGATTTCGTGGAGTTCTGCTTTAGAATTTTCTTTTCTGATGGACAGACAATAGCACCACAGGTGACTCAAACGGTCTTTCTGTGAAAGTACATATGCTGCAGAGGGAGTGAAGAGCAAACACAAAAGGTGTGGGCATTGCCTGTTACTAAGGTGGATGAAATACCACAAGCTTACCAGCACTCATGCCTCTAAAGCACAGGTCTGCTTGAAAGCTCTGTGGATGAAATGGGGATTTAGGAAAAACATTCATGTAGAAGCATGGGCAAGTTGGCAACGTGTGCTAAATCAGGGGAAGAGACAGTCATCTCCACCGATTTAGCACAAACATATGGTTTTTTCTAGTCCTCATCACTGACTGCAGTTTTGATAAGGAAAGGGAAGAGACACGCGTGTGTTTTCAGTGTGTCAGTAACTGACCTTCAGGAAGACAGTGACAATAGCCAAGCCATCCGGCTTGTCAGAAGCCTCAGCTGCACTTGAATACTTGTCCGCGTTCCAGTGAACGAAATGGAGCTAAAAAGCAATTGACAGGATCATTTTTGCTGGTTCTACTGCAAGTAAATTCTGTAATTTGAATAAAATACTCAGAAACACCACTCTGCACTCTTAGGGTCTGAGCGTGAAACTCAGAACGTGCTTGTGAATGTCTGCAAATTTATGGTGTTCTGCTGAATTGCCCTGGCATTGTCAGGACTCATACCCTGGCTTTATCTTGGGGTATGCAGAACTGCACATATTCCTGAAAGCAATTCAGGGGTAAGTACACAGGAACATGGAAAATCACAGCTTACAAGGGACATATATTTTTCTAACTACTGCTAATGTCTCCTGTGCATGCATTTATTTCCATATCTTTAAAAATGTAATATATTAAGTAGCATTTTGAGGAGTGTAACCACTTTGTTACACGTAGTGCAGTATCTCTTCACAATAGTCCCATTTACTGCAAAAGATTGATGGTATGGCCATGAACATCATGACTGTGGATGGTTTATATTCAACACAGATATTTTAACAAGTATTTGACAGTATTTGCTTTAATAGAGTTTTAAGGAACTTTTGTTCAGCCTACTATGTTGTATATTATATCTTGGGCTATTTTTTGTGGAATATAGATTTATTTCCAAAACTTATAGAACCTGGAAATCATAAGAATTTCTTTAAATGCCTTCTCACCTATGAATATGCTTAGCAATTCCTTAGTAACTATGCAGCTCTGTGGCAATAGTCTAATCTCAGATTATTTGTACAGTATGTCACCAAAAATACCAAAACTTCTTAAAATACAAGGAGAAGACTCTAAAGTATGGAAATTAATATGGAAATCATCATATAATGCACATAATCATAAAACTCTTATTTAAATCAGACTTAAAAAAATTCTGGTACTTTTTAAAGCTGAGTTGCTCTTTTCCACTTAACTTCTTTACTGTTTCAAAATATTTTAAACTACTGATCCAAAGCAAACTAATAAACACTTAAACATGTGCTGCTTAAACACAGCTTAACTGCACTATCTCTTTACAACAGAAAGCAATCCTAAAGGGACACCCCTTTCTTATCTTGGCTGTATCGAATGAGATAGCTTTAGCAACAGTGGAAAATTTCCTATTAGGAACACGCTTCTGGCTGTGTGCTCCTATTGCCTAAATTAAAAACGAATAATCCATCTCATTAGTTTGTCATGTTGTAACGTTCCTAAAATCTAAAAAGCTGCCAAAGATAACATTACATGGATTGAACACGAATTGTTTGTTGGCATGTTGATGACTATTAGCTAAGGCATTGGAAAACAAATAGAACCTGTTACTTTAGAAATGGGTTTAATTTTTGTAAAACAGACTTTGCTTCATTATCTGAAGACATTTAATGTACTTGAGAGCTGCTGGGATCCTTACTAAATAACTTTTTACCTCTTTCTCTTCATTATTTTCTTATTTGTTTTTCTTTAAAAGCCAGAAAAAAATCACCTTAGTGTGATCAGCATGTGGGGAGCTCCAGCTGCAATTATAGTGGAGCACAGGGTGATCAGAATCTCTAAAAAGCAGCTGATTTAGTTTTAAGCTGAATGTACTTGTACAGCTGACCTTTTTAACATTTAGCAGATGCTACTTACTTTTGTAACTGCACCTTTCAGCCCTATTTCATTATTTAAATATAGATTTAGATTATCTAAATTAAGATTAGTAAACACTGACTACAAAACCCAATTTGCTCTTGCAAAGCCAACTTGCAGAGATGGTGCTGCTTTTGCAAAATAAAATAAGTAAGTTATCTACATATGCTTTTATTTTCCTAGGGATGATGCATGTGACTAGACTCTGAAAACCTGACTTTGACTTTTCTTTCACTGACTGTACCTCTGAGGCATATTTCATTCCATCCACCGTGTGCTCTGAGCCTTCCTCATCAGTTTGGCCCCAGTGGAAATGAAACTGCCTCAGTCTGTATGTTCCGGATAGAGGTCCGCCAGTCAACACTGCAAACACATGAAGTATGGTAAAAACATCAATCAGAACGGTCTTCCTGATAGTTAAGTTATAGATTTCAGAGATTTTATTACATGCAAGCATTTTTCTCCATGTTAACATGTTTTGATATTAGATTATTTTTGAACATCTGGAGAAAAAATAATAGCAGTTTCTGCAGTTAAGCCAAAGTTATGAAGGTTTTAACTCTAGGTACATATATAAGCACATTGGTTATTGTAAGTCCGCATGTCTCCACAATACAGTTCCAAAATTCAGGCGACATTTATGTGAATATACCTTATACTCCAGAGAAAAAAAAACCAAAAGGAAAAATAATGCAGAAAAACAACAGCTTGCCAGAAACAGTAATCAGAGTTTAATAACTGAAGAACAAACTGTCCTAACTCATAAAATTAATTTCCCACTAAAATTTGTATTATTCACGATATTCTTTTAAACATCTCTTTCTCTACAGAAATAACAGGTATAGGTACTTGATGTTTTCTGAGTTTAGATTATGAGATGCTCAGATGTCATTGACACTATTTATTGGTCTTTATCATTAATTCCCTGCTTACAAGCGCATAAATGTGTATTGATTCCCACTGTGGTGATAGGCACCTATAATTGTGCATGATGCTTAGAAATATGTGCCTGGAGTTCTTGTAGCACTTGCAATATTATACATCAGCACAAATATATCTCCTTTGCTATCCTTTCCTCTCTGAAGAAAAAACCTAGTCCAGAATGATTCCATATGGAGTTATGCTGTAACTTTTAGATATTTATAAATCTTCCACTGCATATTGATTAAAAAAAAAAGCACTATGGGGTAACTGTGTTTAGAAACTCTTCTCCTACCTTCCCCTCCACAGATCTGTGATTATCCTGGAGGTTTCCTACTGGGAAGTTACCAGTCCTTTTGCCATTAACACAAGAACACTTCCCAGCAAGTCCTAATTTCAAAGAACACAATTTGGATCTTCTGGGACACTTAAAGTGTGTTGCCAACAAGTTCAACAAAATTAGCAAGCATACTCTAACTGATATAAATACTCCTGAAAGGCAACTAGCCTTGTTTTCCATATGAATTAGATCTAAAAAAAAAAAAAGGGAAAAAAGAAAATGTCTCACATCCCTCTCTCCGGATCCGCTTTTGACTAACCTGACTGATTGTCCTTATCCTCAAAATTCACGTGGAATGAATGTCCAACATTGATGATCTCTTTGCATGTGGAAGGTTTCCAAGCAATCTGGAGGAGGCCCAGAGATGCATCTTTTTTGACTTCCTTGGTTTTAATATCAATAGGAGATTGACGGTCTCCGTTGGCAATAGGGTATAACTTGTGCCAGTGGTCAGGTCCTAGACAAAATAAATAAATATTTGAAGTTTTCTAATTCTGTAACAGCACTGAATTCATGACACCTTCTCTTGGAACCAATTGTATACAGATAATTGATATGTTAATAATACATGTAATTCTAAAGATTTTTTTATAAGGAAATGAAAGAAATGTTCAATATATTATGAGTAAATCTGATTTTATATTAAAGAGAGCTTTTACCATTGTCGCCTTCGTAACTCCAGTTTAAACTTGCCATATTTTCCTCCTTGCAATGTACTGCCTTATTTAAAAACAAACTACTGGTGCAGATGAAAGCTGCTAAGACAAGATCTCTGCTTTGATTCTCTTCTGAATTTCTAACTTATGCCTGGGCTTTTATATCCCTGCTTAAACAGTAAGGACAGTAATATTTTCTAACCAAGCTTTATTGATTTCATATGATTTCAGAATGGCATGAGAAACTGATAAGAGAAAGGATTGTAATAAGGAAACAGTGTGGTTTGCAACCTGTTTACTTTTTGATTCAGTACATATATAAAGACAAATTAGTTGAATGCCAAATTAAAATTTACATAATTCTTACTGTTCAAAAGTTGTACAAAGACCTTTACACTACATCTTCACAATTCAAATGATAATTATGGTGTAAAAGTGCATTCTTCACAGAAAGCAATGGGATGCTCAGCCTTTTTGAAAATTCACGTCAATGATTTAAGACATCTGTGTGTAGATTTTAGGACATTAATTTTGACAATCACTAAAAAATAGTTGACCTCAGTAGCTTTTAGTGGTGGAAAATGAATAACAACAACAGTGTAAAACAAGATGGTCACTATTACAGTAATATGACTAGCAATGCTCCCATTAATAGAAGAGGTCTACTAAGTCCTACCAGCTTCAGGTGTTTTGGGAGTGGTCTCAAGCCATTTCTGTACTGCTGGGAATCTTTAAGACAATCTTGTTGGGGACTGTTACCTGATTAAGTGCATGATTGAAGTCCAACTTCCTAAGCTTTCTCCTGAAGTAGGTCCTATCTTGTAGTTCACAAATATTTACACACAATCACATATTTCTTTAGTGATAAGATACCATGCCCTGATTCTCTGTTTTAAAGCTAAGTTCTACTAATGCATATGGGATGTTGCCTGGCTTAAACCCTGTCTCATATGTGCTTAAAAGCAGGATTGTATTTTTAGGACCATATGTTTGACAAATACTGCTGCATAGTTAAATAGTTGTGGTATTATCTATATTCATAACTATTTGAACTGAGTGTATGGAATAATTATTTCTATATAAAATAAGCTTTATTGTAGACTAAGTAAGCATTGCCTTGTCATCCTGCGTTGCAAAAATGGAACCTGTTGACATTTTCCTGTTTTTCTTGCAGACTATTCTCAGTAATAGGAAACTACTGATATCTGCCTTTGCAGATGTCCGCAGCTGACGTCAGGAATTTCAGATACCATTGTGCAAGTAATGTTATAACCTGAAAAACTTGTGGCATGGATGCCTAGGAAAATAACAGCTTTTATGTGTGTCTCAGTTAT
This sequence comes from Mesitornis unicolor, assembly GCF_000695765.1. NCBI lineage: Eukaryota > Metazoa > Chordata > Aves > Mesitornithiformes > Mesitornithidae > Mesitornis > Mesitornis unicolor. Next base: position 36,322 of record NW_010179197.1, read on the forward strand.
AGGCAGATTGCAGTTTTCTGTTCATTTTTTGTTGTGGTTCAGGAATTATGTTTGATCAGAATGGAAATGTTCGAAGGAAAATTACCACCGCAAACTTCTGCTGAAAGACGGACAGCTTCACCTGCTTAGTCCCTAACCAATTTCCTAGTCAGATTGCTAAAATGATATCAGTGTTTCACCACATAATGAAATTTCTGCTTGAAGTGAAGAGTGCACAGTTTAAGGTCCCTGGGCACAGTGTAAACTCTGTGAGAAACAAAGACAGCAAAACTAATAGATCAGCTGGAAATATTAGGTTTGTTGGACCTGGCCAGTTATTAACTTGTAGTTCTCCAGTGGGGAGTCTGAAGACCTCAGTAACCAGGCTTGCGTCAAGCCTTCAGCATCCTGTTTGGGCAAGGGGAACTGGGAATCCTGCCACTGTCTTGGCTGCTGTGGGCTGGACTGGCTGTGATAAATTACTGCCATGTTTAGCACTGAAACAGACTCAGGCTGGTGTTGGTGACTATTTTGAACATTCAGAAACCAAAGTTGGCACCAGACACTAAAATGGTGCAGCACACTGCTCTGGAGAACCAAACTGTACCATAGGCAGCCCAGGAGAAGCAAAAAAAGCCACCTTCATCCTGGGCACTCAGGACTTGCAACCTCTCTCCTGCTGCAGGAGAAGATTTAGGGTTTGGGTCCAAGTTACAAGGTTACCAGTGACACGGAAGTGGCCCAGCTTCCTGGGTGGTTAAGTGGGACAGACAAACCTGGGACACTGGGGCAAAGGTGTTCATGGCTCAAGGGTTTTTCACTTTGAGAACTCTTTTGAATGTGTTTGTGGGGGAAATTAGCAGCCATCAGTAAACTTTATAAATTCTTTAAAGAATGGTTTTGCAACAGAATGTGTTTCTCACAGAACAGAAACCCTGATTTTTTACCAGATCTGATGTAAATTACCATCGTTCCTTTGGAATAATGGAGGATAAGCTCTTCCATTCCCATGAGAACCACAGCTCCAAAATTACTGCAGTTGTTCACACTCACAGCAGGGTGAAAAAAACAGAAACCCCTCTATTTCTTGTCTGCTCTTAGTCATCTGTAGACAATGTTGGTCACTGCGAGTTAGTTATATGGATAATATCAAAGACCTTCTCTCAGTGGTCAAGAACTATCGGCTGGACCACTGTAAAAAACAAGTGACCAGTTAGATAGGACTAATTCAAAGAGATCTGAAATTGTGTTTGCAGTTTGAGTGAAACAGACGGTGCATTTCAGCATGGTATGGGGACAATGTATTATAAAGAAATTCAGTGACAAAGAATACAGAAGAGGGAGGCAAGATAATTTTGAATTTGTTAACAAAAAAAAGTAATCTAGTTTTGGGAATAACAGCCAAAAGCAATATAAATCTTGTCTTGTTAGACAGATGCAATGGGACTATAATATGGAAAAATTGCCATAGTATCTTTTGTTTGATCAGATAATCAATGTCAATTTTCTGACTATGAAAAATATTCTTTCTGCGCGAGGTGAGCATGGCAGAGAGTCAGTAAAATGATCTCATGGAAGAGGAGCCAAAATTTCAGAATTGTGACCTTTTTACTGTCCCATCAGCCAGGCTCTAAAGTAATTCTAGACCTCTGATTTAAATGCAGCAGACTGTGTGTGACTGACAGAACAACTGGTTTGCTGCTTGAAACCCAACACAACTGACTTGATTCCTCCCATTACACCCTTTTATGCCTCCCTAAGTGCATTTCAGCTTTTAACTATGAGCCTGTCATTGTTGCTAAAATATTTAATTACTAGTATTTCTTAATTAAAGTCTAAGCTGCTGGTTCTTACAACTTTAAATTAAAACCTGTCAAAAACAATATTTTTTTTTTTCTGAATGAATATAGAGAATAAGGTTAATGTTACGAAGGAGCTCTTGAGCTCATGGAGAGCTCATGAACCAGGATTCAAAGGAAAAGTATCCAGAATCCAGTATTTCTTTGAATAGATTTAGCACTGATTTTAATTCCTGAAGTTACAATAAGGCTTTATGATCAACCTTTCTCCAGATGACAAAGAAATTATGTTTGACTTTAAACAAAGTCCCAGGAACTAAGGTGATGCAACTTGGGAAGGGTGGCTGACATTTTACTGCTTGTTGCACAGCACTTGCCATTTGGGCGACTCCTTTCAGTTTCGTCTTCTACCTGACAAAAACATTTCAAGGCTTTTTAAAAAAACTTCATGCTAGAAAGACATCTGAACTCAAAGACCACTGAATTTTTTTTAAAATAAAAGTTTTTTACAATTTGTAATGGGATTCAAGTAAACTATCTATAAATGTAAGTTAAATAATATGATTTAAAATATTTGATATTTATTTTTGCAGCTCTTCTACATTCCTCCAGATTACTTGTAGTCCAGACTTTGTTACATTATACTAACGCATTACAACTATGGGAATAAATTGCTGAGACAGCAATGACAAAAAATGTCCCAGCAGCACAGGGCATAAGAAAGTTGAGGATCATGGATGATAACAAGCTCTGTAAAACACAAGCCTGTATTCCATTAACCCCTGATTATTGCCTCCACATTTTAGGCTATCCACACTCTGCAGGGAAAGCGTTTGCGCCTTTCCAGGAAACTGAGATTAAAGAAACGTGATATCCTTGGCAAAACCTTCACAGTATAAATATCCCTGGCTTTCCAGATCAGTGTGGACAAAGTTTTAATGTCTCAAGTTCTGAACCTGCAAACCACTATAGATGTGTTTATGCATAGCAGGACCTTATTTGCAAGTATTAAATGAAAAATTAACATAGCATAGGAATGAATACAAAATAGAGATTTTAAGGGCACTGGATAGAAAAAACAGAAAAATTTTCTGAAAAATATGAAATTACAAGAACATTGAAAGGAAATTTTTCATTTTTTAAATGTCAAATACCACATTTTTATAGGAAATTTATTTGTGAAGAAAATCCTACAAAAAGTTTCAGAAATATTTCACTAGCTCTCATAGTGATCCTTTTAAGCTAATGTTTACAGAGTATCAAGATATCGTTGTTTGTAATGCTCTGGTCAAAATTAAATAAGATGTATTAGATAATCTTCCCTTATAGCTATTGTAAATAAACTAGTGGGAGGGAAGTTGCGAAGTTATGGAAGTTTTGGAGAAAACTAGAAGGAGGGCACTTCCTCATGCACATCAGGCATCGCTCGATCTGAGGAAGCTCAGGCCATGCTTGGGTGAAGTATTGTGTAGGGTGCAAGAGGTAAGGATCGCCTTAAAAATAAAAGAAGATTGTATAGTATATATTGGACTGTGGCATAAGGCAGGAGATAATAGGACACAAGTGGTTGTGAAAGAGCTGTTGTCTCATATTACCTCACATCTGCTTCCTGCTTTGCTAATGGGAGAGATACAGCTCGGTTTGTCTGTGCATGGGCCTGCTTATTGTGGGAAGGATCAAACCTGGCCTCTCCTCGTGGGGGGAAAAATTTCAGCTTAACTGGGGAGTTTTATCTGCTATGGGCCTCAGCTTTCGGCTTTTAATACTAACTGAGCATTTAATTTCAAGTGATGAAAGATAATACATCTCTATTTTTATTTGCAGACAGATCTATAAAATATAAAACCATCTGTCCTATAACTCCCTGTCCCAGTTATGAGAACAGCCAAAATCTGAAGCAAGGAAAAAAGCTTGTGTCCAAATAATGAAGTATCCATAATATTTTCATGTTACCAGGTGTTCTGTCAGCCTATGTAGTCCGTATTTTCTAGCAAACACCAACAAAACATTACAAATGCCATTACGCACCTCTTATTCAGGGAATCTATTGAATTTGACATGTAAATACCAGAATGGATTTGTAGCAGTGGGATGATGACCAAAAATCAGCCTCATAAGGTGAACATGACATGGTAATAAAGACAAATTTTATTATTTGCACATATACTGATGAAATATTAAATGATGTATATCAGAAATAATGGGGTAGTTCTATGGGAGGTTTTTCCCTTTTAATTCTGTACCTTAATATGAAAGAAGCATATGCAGCTGCAACAGACTTAAACTGTTTTATAAACATAACATAGGAACGAGAAAGTCAGACTGCTATGATGATACCTTTTACTTGCCTTACATGAGGGGTTTTCAGCCCTTTGATTTCAATATTTACCAGCAAATATACAGAAAATCAAAGCCTACTGAAAGCAGTTTTGTTGTTCTCAGTTGTCTTTCACCTTGAGAAGAATCCGCAGACACCAGGACTTGGAGGCAGAAGCTGAAAATGACATTTCTGTGCCATAAGACTGCAGAAAACTGTTACCTGCATGATACATTTTCAGGATTTAGACCCTTCGGTTGGAGCAGCTGATCCATTTGAACACAGCTTTGCCAAGTGTAACTGCTATTATCACCTGGGAACAAATTTGAGCTGTATGTGTGGAGCAGTTACTTGTCTGAGGTGACCAGTATTCTCTGTGTGTATTTAATTTTCAGAGTTCTGCACAAAACACTATGTAAATAACTACTTCACTGATCTGTGACAATATCTATATGCTGGAAATTTCCTTAGGCATAAATAGATCTTATTATTTTGTACAGAACTGACTGGTGGATAAATAAAGAAAAATAAATGCCTTCTTTCAGAGGTATTACTGACTCTGGAAAGTGCAGTGTTTTAATCAAAACATTGCTCCTGATAGACAGAAAACCTTTTAAGCAGAATGAGGCAGTCACAGAGTCTCCTGCTGAGAAGGCTTTCTGCAGAGAGCTGTGCCCTCTGCTGCTTGCTTGAGCACAGTGAGAAATAGCAGTAAGAAACTTAGCCAGTATCCCTTTGACTCGAAACAGAGGTGAAATGGGGCAATTCAACGACGTCTTCTAACCTAACTATTTTTATAGGGTAATGTTGTTGTCCAAAAGTGATTTCTGATATTAGGTTTTTTGTGTAAATGCTGCAGAAATATTTCATGTAAGATTTAATGAAAGATGTAAGCTGCATTGAGTGGCTGAGAAATTTTTTTGTTCTGTTTTCAGTCTCTGAAGAGACTAAGCAATGAAAAACTGAAGCAGCAGAAATTCCAAGAAGTTAATTTTTCTTTTGCCAGTGAGAAAGCATTAAAATTCATGCTTTCTTCAGAAAGAGTGAGTAAGAAAGCGCTAACTCTTCCATCAAAACAGCAGTAGCAAAACAAGTGGTATGTGGCTACTAAAAGGGTCTTTTTATTATTGTTGAACTTTTTTTTCATCAAATACTGCTTGAAACTCGATTCAAGGATTATTTGGTTATGTCTCTGGCTGGCTATTCTGACTTAAATTTGCCATGCCTTTTAATTTTACTGTCCACATTGGTGATAGTCATGAAGAGTAATTTCTGTGAGCCAGTTAGGGATGCGGCATTCATTTGGGATGCCAAATGCTAAATGCTATAATTAACTAAACAGGCTAACAAAAATTAGGTGTTTAAACAGATAAATCATGATATCTTTTCTATTCTTAAATGAACAACAACTTTCCCAAATAAAAAAAGCCTGATAAGCCTGACAAGGATCTGCTTGCTCTGTTTCCCCTAGTTTCTGTTGTAGTTTAGATTAACTACATGTCCCATGCTCCCTGCCACCATGAAATCACACTCTGTACTACCTAGTTATCATGCTCCTCTGACAGAGGTAACAAAAAAATAAACTCTGGTGTACTGGAAAAGGATCAAAGAGAACGGTGTGTGTCCCAGGTCAATGGAGCAGACTGCAGGTCTCGGTTTAAAAAAAGAAAAGTTTTCCAGCCCTTTTCTGTGCAGAGATGGCCTTGAAAATGTGAAGCAATGTAAATAGACTGAGATGGAGGAAAGGAGTCGATGAGTTGATCACAGTGTGACAACAGACAGTAAGTATGAGTGTTACCGAAAGCAGAGAAGTTCATGATGGCACATCCACATACTCAGGCTCTCACCTCTTCAGAAAACTTAAGAAGAAATCCTGAAAAATAAACCTCCCTGTCCCTTGCCATCTCCCTGGGCATTGCCCTTCCCTTTGCATGCTGACAGAGTAGGGATGTGGGAGACCATGAAGGAGTCTCCCAGTTATTACACTTCAGATCTGATGATCTTTAACTCACAGGACAGATCATAAAAAAATCAGATTTACTACTTTTGTGAAAGAATTCACATTCTCTGTGTTTCCTTGCAGTTTTCCCCAATTTTGCACTTCCCCGTAGCAGTGTCTCAAAAAATGCCTGTTCTTACTCAAAATGACTATCCTCTTGTGTTTCCTTAGTGGAAGATTAAAACCACTCAGATGATCTCAGTAACAGCACTCTTTGGCAGCTTTCTGAAGTGACAAGAAAACAGTTCTAAATAAAGGTATTTTGGGTTCTGTGTTTTAGAAACTGAACAAGAAATTGTGAAGAGTCTGGGGGAAGGCTCCAAGATGCCAACAGGACATGGAAGACCTGCAGAAGTATTAGTGATGCTGCAAAAAATCTGAAGGGTGCAGAATAAAATGGGGCCAGATTGGAACTGAAGATGTAAGAAGATGGAAAGGAAATACATGTGCAGAAGAACCTGATGGGATAAGAGTTCTAGCCTGTGGTGCCTTCACACACCTTGAGAATCTCTAATGCAGATACATAGAACAAGGCTATCTTAACGCTGCTTCACATTAGCAACAAAAGATTACTGTCCTTTATAATAATCATTCTGTACTTTGATGGAGATACTAATGTTAAGTGAAGGCTGGTCCTTCTTTTTCTCATCCTTGTATTGCTCTCTGCCAAATACAGCAACCATAGAACTTCTGTTCACTATTTTTCCTACAGAAGTAGTGCTCTGGGTGTTTTCTTAACTGTCCATGTGATGCTCTTGTTGCCTTTGCACTAAAACCTGCTGTCCCCGTGGGAAGGTTAAGCTCATCTAATGTGAGACTTCGGACTTCAGATATTTTCCCTTATTGTTTCACTATTGCCTTCTTGAACATCAGCCTACAGAGTACCTGAATGATTCTTGTACATTAACCCTACATATTTCTTCATACATGGCCAGCCATGCTAGAAGTATATTTATTTCATTCAGAGACTACTGAGAACAGTAGTTCTTCTATGTCTTTCCAAAATTTGTATCACTAAGTGAAATGAAATTTTAGCAACCATTCTAAAAAGAAATTTTGCAAGCAGGTCATATGCTAAGTAAAACTAATATATGTCATTTTAATATATGTTCTGAAGCATATGTAAGATATTTTGGGGTTGCTCTTTGTGCAGGAGGTTGGATTAGATGACTGCCTGAGATCTCTTCCAGTTTTTATGGTTCTGTGACTGAAGCTTTTTTCTGTAATGTTATAAAACGTTTCCCTGTCACTATGAAAAATATTGGAACACTAGATAAGAGTTGTATTGAATTTCAGCAAAGCTGGTTTATTTTCTGTTTATTTTCCATTATCAGATAGAGGAATCAAAGAATGTGTTGTACAGAGAATATGTCCAGACTTAAAGATAAGATGAATGAGTCAGAGATGTGGGCATCACCTAGGGAATTTTGAACGTTGTTGTGCAACAGTTTTTATAATTCATTACATTTGGATTAAGACATACATAGATAATGGCTGCTCTCTGAATTTTTATCCGTGGTGAAATCAACCATGTGAATAAAGTAAAACTGCAAACAGTCCAGAACTTATCACTTTGTTAAGATAAACTAATAGAATTGAGAGTTCAGAGATGCATATTTGTAGGAAAAACAGGGTATCCAGCAAGTGACTGTGTGGGATGGTGTGAGATGAAGATGATCTCACCTATTACAAACAGGAGACTAGTTCTAAATAAAGGGGCTTATGAAAGCTATAATTAGCTAATGCTTCCTGAAAGCTTAACTAAACTGTTGGGTTTTTTCCATTCCAAAGTGCAATACCATAGTGAGATCAGATATCATGTAGTAAATGCAGACAGGGAAACAAATCTCATATACACAAAATCATCTGCCATTATTTCACGACAAGCTTGTAAACTCTCTGAAACAGATAATTTTCCTTTAATGATGCTGCAATTGCCGAAGGACTGTTTACTTATTATCTTGGAATGTAATAAGCACATCACTATTAATTGCCACCGATACATGTTAATTTTATTTACATATCCACAGGTGATGCTTCTTTAATCTCTAAACTGCGTTGTAAATTCTGAAGAGAGCAGATGGATTTCTGAAGACAGCAGAATCCCTTGACTCTTAAAAGCATCCTTACTTTTCTCAGAAGTGGTTCAATTGCTGTTTTATTTACTGTTTAAAGTGTTCATGGTGTCAACATAATAACCTGACGAAAGATGGCTGTGTCTGTTCTGCATGAATCTTATTCCCTGTACCCAAATAGTTTTCAAAGTCCACAATATGCATCAGTTCATGGACTGATGAGAATAAGCAAAGAGCCATGGGAGATCCTTCCTCTCACAGAGGGCCAGCAGATGTGGCCTGGCTTTTGCTGTTGACACATGGGTAACAGAGGGAAGCACTAAAAAAGGAGGACTACTAGCAATGCGAAGGCTTTTCAGGAGTGTGGTAAATGCTGTCTTACAAAGGATGGGCAGTTTGTATCATCTGCTAAAGATGCAGGAGAACACAAATTGCTTTGCTGAGACATGCATTGATTAAATAGGGAAGTGCAGGCTTGATTGTTCCAAGTCCAGCCCAGCACACCCGAAGAACATCTGGGAAGCTAATCCCATAACAAGATCAAGATTAATTTTTCAAACAAATTCATAGTTTCTTCAAAACTTAAATTTTATGTGACTGTGTGACTTTAAAACCAAACCACTGTTATTTAAAATAAAACTCCAGTATCTGTGACAAAAAATGTTACTCACCTGAGCTGTGCCTATAAAGTGTACAAGCACTTTAAAGTGCAAACACTCCAACTGAAATCAGAACAACTGGTTATAAACTTAAAATTCTGCACGTGCTTAAATTCTTTGCTAGGCTGGGCTTGTGTGCTAGATGGCCTAGTTGTCCAGCAGCAGTCCTTTTCTCTAAATTTGAGGGCAGAGGAAGGTCTGAGACTATCTTGCAAGCATCTTGTTCTCCATAGCGCAAATCTGTTGCTGTGACAGTGTATCAGTGGTCCATTGCACTTCTGTTTCCTTCCTCATTGCATTAAATAAATGAAAGCTTTAGTTATTAGGCTACTGACTCACTGAATTCAAGATCAACCAAATGATTAAATTATATCAGTCAGAAAAGTGGCTTTTTATCATTAAATTATTATATTTAATTTAAT